>NC_056731.1:721166843-721466843 GCF_019279795.1 Protopterus annectens
TCACTCTTTTGATCTCCCTTACACACAGTATCTTCTGGTTACATACACGCATTCACTCACAATATCACTGTCACTGTCTCTCGATCTCTCTCACACACACACACACACACACACACACACACACACACACACACACACACACACACACACACACACACACACACTGTCCTCTGCTTTCATACACACATTCACTCACAACTCACACACGCAGACAGAAACATAAACACACTCATACACATACATACACACATGCACTTTTTTCTGATTATTTTTTTCACACTTGCTAAACAGCAAAAGAGCTGCTTATCAAGTGTAAAGTAACAGTGACCATTAATTTTTTTTCTGTCCACGCTCCAAGGCAACTTGTTATGCTGCCATGAAGCGGTAGACTCATTTTTCAGTGGCCATTACTTGTACATTAATACCCTGCTGGAGAGTGTTTATTCTCCAATCAGGGTGCTGATGTACAGTTTGCCTATTCTCTAATACCCGTTAAACCCCTAAGTGTTATAGTATATACAGCTTCAAGCCTCCCAAGAAGATTATGCTTTTCTACCTCTGAAAACTTAAAAGAAAATTTGAGAGTTCTAAAATAAACAAAAAAGTACTAGACAAAATGTTTTCCCATGTGCTTCAAAAATACTTAACAACACTGTTAGCAAAAATAAGACTCATGTGGTTCCCAAACTACTCCTGTAGTCTAGTCTTTATTTTTGTAATAGTTGTGTCTGTATAATCTAACTTGCAATTGCAAGTAATGGCATAGCACACTAAATATGAAAGTCAGTCAAAATATTGTCATGCAAAAGATATTCACAGTTAAGTTCCAAATGTATTTCAGAAGAGATGAGACAACAAGATACGCAATGTCAACATGGATGTGTTCCTATACACCCCATGCCCCTAGGATAAGGGACATTAGGGCAACAGTAGCAACAAAGTCACCTTTTTGCTAAATTAATCAACTATGAAAAAGACATTTTTGAGGAGATAGTTGTACAACTCTCAAATGGTCTTTCAAAGTCAAAACTTGTCAATGTTTTTTACAATCTCAATTAATTTATGTGCCTTATATAACTTAAACAACATAATAGACAGGGACTGCCTTATATATATTTTCTGTCCATTAGTTAAATCATTGACCTCTTGAAATGTTCAAGATATGTTAAGTCTATTATAACTCTGCTGTAAAAATCTTAATGTTAAATTTTTAGGCTTCCTTCAAAAAAGACCCAAAGTATTACAAAACCTGGAAGCTTTTATAAAAATATGGATTGCTGAGGTAAGGTGGGATGTGTGGCCACTATTTACACGCAACAATGCAATAGTGCTGATAGAATTTCCTTGCATTGCTCTTTGAAGAATAAAGCTACCGAATAAGGCACAAAAGCCTTGATAATTTTATCCCAAAAACAGTATTCAAGTATTTTAGAAAATCCTGATAAGCCTGACTTAGTCCCTGAAAAATAAACAGGAGGTTTTCTACAAAACATACAGAAGTACACTACTTCATATAAAGTATGACAAAAAGATGTATTGTTAAAAAAAAAAAAACCTCGAATATATTAGCATAAGTAGGTGCAAATGATGTTTCCATCAGCATTCATTGTTACTAAAAATATAATTTCCATTGTAAAATAAATAATTATAAAAGAACATGACTTCATTAACAGTCATACAATATTAAGCAGAAAATGAGCCATGGAAGCCACCTCTTCTTTTTGTGATATATTACTACAGTGGACTTCTACTTCCAAAGAAACTCAGAAGTACCAGTTCCTTGGTTCCACTATCTTCAGCTGTTGCAACAAATAGGCAGAATACCGAATATAACTTCTGGTAAGCTGGCTGAGCATAAGGCTGGAGGAAAAAATTCCAACAGTTTCCATGAGACCTATAGGAGATTACATAAACAGAAAGTAGTCTGGTAGAGAGATCCTTATCATTTTTATCAACCTTAGAGAGATTGTGGAAAGCCATATTCTAAGGGATTGGGCTGCATCTGTTGATATTGCTGTTTATAATTATCAACTTTGTTCAAAGAAATAGCAAATCAAAATATCTGCGTATTCTTCTGTGGGATAATATATTTTATAGCAACCTAAAACATATGTCACAATATCATGTGAGTGTAAAATAAAAATTACTGCTCTCTTGTCTGCCTCCTTAATATTAATAATAATCGAAATAACAACAACAATAATATTTTTTCAAAGTAATTGAAAGTCCTTTAGTGCTTGCTTCTCATCCTTTGACAAATTATACATAGATTTAGGCAGTCCATTAGCAACTGTTTTAAACTCAACTGTTTGTTCAAATAATTGTATTAGAATGTTGTATGCTGGCAGTAAAAGCTACTTTTAATGTTCTAAATAGGACATTTGCAAAGACCATTATTAAGAAGGGGTATGCATGGAACTGATCAGGTTATATGTCTCCCATCATTAACAAAATAATAAATGTTTCTTACTTAAATCCAGAAAATTGTAAAGCCATATAATATAAAAAGTCATCCATGAGGTAAGGTGTTCTGATCCATTGCCTTTCTTATGCCTTTGCCTCTCCAGGAAATCTACCTACAGCAGAACTTGTTAATTGACTATTTTTTTTCATTTCTTTGTTGTGACAGATTTCTAACCTGCATCCCCTTCCTCACTCATTAACTGATCATGACGTAGTATTCCTTATGTCCTCCCAAAGTGGTCCCCCTTCAGCATCCATGAAGCAAAGGAGAATGTCTCCTCTGGTCCTTCACTACCATAGCAGTTCACTATACATCTGAAACTAAGTCTCTAAATAAGTTTCCATTAATCCTGTCAGCAGTATACCATCATGATTTTGTGGGAGGGCTTGAAAGGGCCTGTTAAGGATAAATTTAAAGCAACTAAAACAAAGTTTTATTCCAAAATCCACAGCTACATCAAGTTTGATTTGTGACTCAGGTGTTTGAGATACTGGCAGAGGAGGATGGGTATGCATCTAGGCCACATAGTAAGATATGATTTCCCTGGTGCAGACTTTGAAAAACTACTAATGGTGCTACTGAAAATGGGTGGGGTGGCATGATATCAAACCTTTGTTGAAGTATGGTTCAGTACTGACTGCCCCATTGCACTTACCATTCTCCTAACATTGCTTGCCATGTGCAGGGATGGGGACTCTGTGTAGAAGCCTCATGGCAGCAGTATGATGTTTTGGCTTGATGTAAGTACAACATAACAATATGTATATATGTGTGTGTAAATAAATATATATATATATATATATATATATATATATATATATATATATATATATGTATATATTTATATATATATATATATATATATGCCACAATCTTCAGTCAGGAGGCTTAATAAATAAGACACAGACAGGAGATAAGGAGGCGGCACTCAGAAATAATTAGTGGACAACATTTTATGAAATAGTGCCATGAGTTGTGATGTGAAAGCAGTGAGGAATTCAAAGATGCGAGTAACACAACCGTGTTACTAGAGAAGTAGCATGGTATGCATAGCACCATGCAAATGACTGCATCGTGGCATGCAAATAATCCTGAAATACTAATGCTAATAAGAGTTATCATCTGTGCAAAAGACAAAATCAAACATGGTAGTATAATTCAGAAATGTGCAAAGTTTGCTTGGTGATCCAAGGTGATCATCTCTGCTGAATGCCTGCATTTTCTACGGTACATGAACTTCATGTGGGCTATGATGCTAGGAATGGCATTAACATCAGTAGGGCAATGTGTTATTAGCAATTTTTGGAGACAGTATTTATGATACTGTGTGTTAGTGTCCTCTGTCTCAAAGATAAATTCACCAGCAGCTGACATACCATCCACATTTCAGCCTGGACATTGTGAACCACTACTACATGAACAGAAACATCATAGAGGAGTTAGTAGACATGTGCCACCCAGGAATGCCTGTCACAGTGGACATGAAGGTATGTGTAGCATTAAGACTCCTTTTCAGCATGTGACAGGGAGTGTGTTACACACTTGCAGGGTTCAGTTTCTGGAATCCTACAGCAGATCCTTGACATGATCATGCAGCATGTGAAGCAGCATATGTGATTTCTACAGATATCAGAGGAGAGAACAAGCACTATGCAGGCATTCTGTTACAAAAACCATTTCACAGAGGTATGTGGGGCCTCTGACAGCACCTACAATGCCATTAATGCCCCACCTGACCCACTTACTCTTCAATATTTCATAAAAAAGGGCTTCCATTCCATCAAGTGTCAGGTGGTATGATATAATGTCTGTGCAACATCCAAGCAGTTGCCATGATTTCCACATCTGGCACATGGGATTTCATGTGGGGTGACTTTCCACAGGGTCAAGTAAATGTTGGGGAGGGATAAAGTGCCAACCAAAAAGGTTCTGGAATGATGTTCCTATGGTTGTAGACAGCAGGGCACTTAAAATGTTTCCATCTGTTACAGATGATTTCTTGCGACCATAGATGATGACTCCCATCCATTGCTCCCAGATGATGATGAAGATGGCATACAACATCTTGCTGATAATAATAGTGTCAATCATGATCTCATTCATGAAGACCTGCTTGTGCTGCTTTTGTTACATCTAGGGACACACTGCTGTATGTGCATGAGTCATTCAGTAAGATATTTCTAGTTTTTGCCATGTTATACGGTATGGTGGTGCAAAAGTAGCTTCAGTGTGGGAACACTGCAGTGCTGTCTGATAGACCTGTGGCAGTAGTGGTTATGGAATCAGGTGTGGAATCATTGCAGGATGTAACTGCAGAAGTACTATGTAAGGCAGGTGCAGCTACAGCACATTGCATCACTGGTATAGAGCTGGAATGATCGACTGTTGGTCATGACAAGGACAACAAAGATAAAACAGACAGTGTCTTACTTACATAGGCTATAGAGGAGGGTGGGCCACAATCATAATAATTTGCTCAGGTGTGCTGAGTATAATGACATGGGAAAGCAATGCTACCACAGGTATAAGTTTTATGGGAAGTGGGTATAGTAACTATGTACACAGATATGAAGTTTGGAAGAGTCGGTGATCACATCCTCCAGTGTGGAATGGAGCTTCCATGTTGTGAACATCAGCAGGAAGTACTTTGTGGTCCTGCAGTATCAGGACTAGAGGCATCCTGTCTGTGGTCTGGTTTGGCATGTAAGGATCATGTACAGGAATCCTGCCCCATATGAAGGGTTGCAATGGACTGATGTCACATGCATCATGGATGTGCCAGTAGATGCCATGTTGACTACCAAGGACCTCAGCAGGCATGCTTGCTTTAAGTTCCTGTATGCCATTTCACTCTGCAGGTATTATCCCTTATCCCACAGTCCATACAGCTGTTGCACATCCTTACAAAGGCCATACATAACCGTGACCATCTCTACCATGGTGTGATTGTGTGTGTGTGTGTGTGTGTGTGTGTGTGTGTGTGTGTGTGTGTGTGTGTGTGTGTTGGTGCCTAGGTCATTGAACTGAACATGCACTGTTTGATGCCAAGGTAGCACTCGGGTCAGATGTTGGTCATCCAGGGCAGACTTGTCTCTGCCAATACATGCTGTATCATATCAATGACCCTGTCCTACTAAGGCTGCCTAAAACATTGATGTCATGCATCACTTCCTGCTGCACCTGCTCCCACAATGAGTCCTCTGCATTACCTTTGTCAAGAATATATGTGCCAGGTGTGTGTATACAGCTGGAATTGACATCTCTCCCTTTGACACAGTGAAGTTGTCCAGGCACTACAATTCACCTGATCTAATAATTAGATGTGCACACCTGTGCATTACACATGCGGATCAGAGTTCTGCTGCTCTGCCCTTCACTCTGATCCCTGTCTCCCTGTCAGGGTGAGTTCCCCAGAGCAGGATTATGGAGAAGAAGTCAAGATAAGCTCTGCATAACTGGACAGAACTCTGTCCTGTCCATATCTTCTGTAACTTGTCAGGGTGAATACCCTACCACACTACAACAAGACAATCCACTGTCATTCTCTCATGCCATATTATCTCACACACTGCACTGTGCTAGATCAGTTCCTGCTGCTTCCATGTTCACTTGTATCCACCGTGCCATACAGACAACCACTACCACTTGTCTTGTCTTTTGTCCGAACGCCTATATGGCAGTACAAACTGTTATCCACTATATTCCTATTCCTAAACTGTTCATCATAATGTGGCATCTGACAGTAAGATGATTACTCCTTTCATCATGCTAAGTCAGGCCTCAGAGCACAGTGATTACACTAGTGTGGGGATTTAGCATGCTTAGATTTTAATCACTGCTATAATATAATGTGTGATCAACCACACTCAGTGCTAGCATCATCCTTGCCCAGTTCATAGCTGGGAGGTCACATGGGCAAGTATTATGAAGTTTGTAGTACTGCTTGTCCACAATAGTGATATTTCCCATAGTGCAACCTTGCTGCCAATGATGCATGTGATGCAGTATCCACAACATATAACGCTGTGCGTTCGGCTACCATTTTCCTCTTTTCTCCTACCTGCAGAGTAGACATGATCTTTTCAGGTGTTAGTTTTAGAAGGGCTTCCATCTGCTACAGTCAGGAGACCATTAGCTTTCTTTTCTGCACTGGGATTATAAGGAGTGCTTGCTGGCGGAATATGATGATCCCAAGTATAAAACTGATGTGTGGTACCAGGTTTTCTGTCAGTGTGAATTCCTTGGCATATCTCAAACATATACAACTCGGTTATGATCAGTGGCCTAGCAAACCCCATTATTATTATTATTATGGATAAAAAGAACTTTTTCAACCCAGGTGGATGAATTGACCAATCCTTCAACTTAACCTCTTCTCCATGCTCTTATACAATGACCATGATGCATTTCTGATTATTGAACTCTGGTACAAAATGTCGGGTCTTACATTGGTATATTAGATTTGCTATATCTATATTAAGCTTTGTTAAATAAAGATCCTGATATCTGTTTGATACATGTAATTTATATATGTATGATATAACTGTGTGCATATTCTGTTGTTTTGAGGATGAAAGGCACCCTGCCAGTAATGGGGTTTTGAACTTTCATGATGTGTGACCTACTATATCTTTGCTTACAGTACTTCACTAACAGTTCTAAAAATAATCAAAGTTGTCATGAGTCCACTGCAGTTGTAAATGTAGCAGTCGATCAATAAGTCTCTTCTGTGGCATAATCTTTTATGACAGCTATCTCTTGTCTTACTAGCATTCTTGATGTTCCATTGCTGTAGAATGTGTCCACTCAACCTCTTTTTAAATGCAATTAGCTATAAAGATCAAACTGTAAGTTAAAATTTTGCCTTAGGTAAATTATGCTTGAAATGTTAGGTCAGCATGCATTCCTGCTAAAAAAAAAAAAAAAAAAAACAAGACAAAAAAAAAATCACAGGCAATGAATCAAAAATGACCTTTACTCTTGTGTTTTTGCAGTCTGTGAATGAAATGTAGACCAGTAAAACTGATAATTCCCTTCAGTATACATTTCCCAAACAATAAAAATTCAGAAAGTGATGTGCAGTTGACAGAAAAAGCAATCCTGTTTTGTTATTCATTTCCATAGCTCCTGCATGAACATGCTTGAAAGCTGTTTTAAAATGTTATGTCACATTATATGCATCTGTGGAAAAATGTTAAGTTTTCAGCAAAATGATACACAAGTACATAAAAATAAAATGTGACTGGATGATACAATTACCCGATCCTCCCATTTGGATGTTTCTGTTGTGACTAGATAAATTGCTGGGTCTATATAATTCAAAATATATAATACAAAATGTAATTCATTTTGTTCTGTATCTAAAACCTCAAGTAAACTATATGGAATCCATTCTCAAAGCACTCAACAGGTGTACAAAAATGTATAGAGAATGAATCACTGCTAGGCATGTCACTGGCAAACAGCACAAGAGGAAAATGGCATTTAGGTATGTATAATGCACTGTACTAAGAACCTATATACAGCTATTGCAAAAGGTACCGCATACCTTTCTGATCTGCCTAACCTTGTTGCCCTGTGTATCACTGTCTTGCATAGTATGCTTTGTCATACTGTTTATTCCTGTGTGCCATTCTGCATCAAGGGAGGTCTTCTGTATGATGCCGCAGACTATTATGATCCCTGTCTGTGTATGACAGTAGTTCACATTGGTGTACTATAGTGTTTTAAATGCACTTTCACATCTCTGCACTGTGTTTATGCATTGAAGGGCCCATTTACTGTAATCATTCCACCAGCCCTTTGGCCTCACATAAAAATATGCAAAGTTTGCTTTCTGCCTTATGTAGAAATGTTTAACTTCAAGAAAGGGTATTTGCTTTAAAATAATACAGTGATAAATCAGGAATAAGCAAAAACAAAATTTGCAAATTGCAAACAGAAAAAGGAATATCAGATACACACCAACATTTTTCTGACTCTACTTCAAAGAAAAAAATGCCCGTACATGCAAATTTATCCTAGCTTTTTATGTCACTAATTACATTTTAATAAAGTCATTTTATGTTTTAAAAGCCTTTAGAACTGCACTGATCCAGAACCATAGAAGGAAAGAAGGGGTAATTTCATGTATAAGAAGAAAAGAAAATCATGAAATTCAATGTAGTGATTGCAGAAGTACAGGCATAGTGGTTTTCACTCACCACAGGGGAGCCATGTTTATTAAAATACAGCAGGCAGTGGAGGATATTTTGTTCAGCTTTCCAGGATGTTTTTTCTCGACATGCAAAAAAAAAAAAAAAAAAAGTTGTGCCAAGTTTCTGAATAAGAATCAACAAAAGCAACTGCAAACTTATTCATGTTTATGTATTTAAATAAAGCACAGCATCCTTCAGATGTAGCAGCAATATGACAGAACCAATGAGTGAAGTCTGTAATTCCTTCACCATTTCTTGGATTCTGGGATACTGTAGAAAATCTGCTTATGTGAATGGGATGCTTAACAGATTGCATTTGTCATACTTGACTTACACAACATAGTAAACATGTATTTTTTTATCTCTACAGTAGCTGGTCACATTATCTGAGTGAACAAACAGATGATGTGATATACTATGGTCACTGTATTGTCTCTGTATTGTGCCCCTTCAGATTCATTTCTTTAAACCCCTATTGTTGTTCTGGCCATAAAACTTTCTTGAAGAAGCGTTTTAGTGCTGTGAGCTGATATATTGCAGTTTTATTGAAAATGGCTTTTATTCAGACAATTTAATACTGGTTTCTATAGCAGCATAACTTATATCACATTTTTTTAAATATTTCTCTCTACTGTTGCCACTGGTAACCAGTGTGATATGCTTGCCATGTAATAAATAATTTCTAAATATTTAGTAACTAAAGTGTGTGAACATATAAAATAGTTAATACAATCCTCTCAGGGCATGGATGGGTCATACTTTTGGCAAAGCTCTGAAAGAGAAATATCGATATGTTGGTGAAAGTGCATCCAGGCCTGAGGCAAGCATGGAAAGAGAATCATAGTCCTTGATGTGTATAATTTGATTACCTGGTCTAGTGGCGGGCACAGATCTTACCACACATACACACACACACACACACACACACACACACACACACACACACACACACACACACACACACACACACACATACAATTAAATTGAAAGTGGCAGTAAAACCTGGGCAGATTATGAATTTCATTTGTATGTTGTTAAACCTCAAGGATAATTAACTAATTTCATCCAATGCTAGGAGGAATGCTGAACCACTAAAGCTGGTTTAGCAGGTAATACATACAAGGAAAGTGGAATGTGGATATACAGTGAGGCTTAACCCCCCCCCCCCACACACACACACACACAAATCCTTATTTCATTGCTGTTTAGGTTGATAGTGTTTCATTTGCTTCTGATAAAAGCATTTGTGTGTTTGATGTAATTCTGCCACATATCATGTATATATATATATATATATATATATATATATATATATATATATATATATATATGCACATCTTGGAACCATAATATCAACAACCTTTATAATGAAAGGAAAATAATTTTGAAAAAAGTAAGAAGAGTAATTCCCAGAATGCTTAGAGGCCTTGTCACTAAAATCAACAAACAACTCAGGAGTTTAATAAAATCTGCAAAAGCCAGGTTTGAGGCTAAAATAGATACACAAACCAAAGACACTCACAGAGCATCTTATAGTTATGTCTGTCATCTCTAAGGCACAACAAAGCAGTGCACTTGAGCTGATTGTGAACAATGTTACCTACACTGGAGTTGAAAATATAGCAAACCTCCTGGCAAATAAATTAATTCTAACTTTACCCTCTCTGCCCTCTGTCTCTCACCCAAGATACACCTGAAATTGGCTCGCCTCCAGCTATCGCACAAGACCAAGTCCTAAAAGTGCAATGAAAAGCTAAAGCATTGATGGGTCCTGACAATATCCCTGGATGCATCTTATAGCATGACGCACAATTTAGTAACACCTCTGACCTAACTTTTGACTAACATGTGTCTGTTCTTGTAAGGAAGTCTTTCTATATTTCAGAGTTTATAAACAAAGGGATTGTGTCTGGATCTAGGGATGTAATGCCCCTTTTGGCATGTATCTGTTCATACACATGTATCAGCTAGAGTGCCCACAGAGGTACCTTGCTGAAAGGATACAAGGCCTAAACAACATGTACTGCATGGACCAACTGAAAACCCTGTCACTATATTTGTTATCCTACAGACTGCTAAGAGCTGACCATTGTCTGGCATACAAGGCATCCTCTGACCCATTACTGATGGATTTACTAAGTATCAGCAAGTCAAGTGGCATCAGAAAGACTCAGTCTAGGGATCTAAAGTTCTTCTGCTACAGCAGCAGAATGGTTTGGTGGGACAGTTTTATCTCATGGATAATACCACTGCTGTGGAGCAGACTCCACATCCACATAAAATAAAGTTCATTGCTGTCCATATTCAAGCATAACTTGGTTCTATGGATGAAAAACAGAAAATCTGGCTCAAGACTTCTCCCTCTACTACAAATGGAAAGACTAATAGAAACAGACAACTCCTAAATGATTTATCTCATGCACAGGTCCCCTTAAAGTATCTGTGGTATGATCCCAGTTATTCCATTAGGGGTAATATATAGTTACCGACCATGGGATAGGTAAGATCAATTTCTAACCAAATGGGATAGGTTAATTCAATCACAAAAAGGGAAATTGGTTAGGCTTAAAATGGCCCACAAGTGCAACTAGCCTAGTACTTACATATGAACCTATATTTGACACGTAAACAGTGAAGTTTCAAAGAGACACATTACAACTGGCACTTATATCCCTTTGAAAATGTTTATGTATCTGATATATATGGAGCTATTCATAAAGTAACCCTCTTCACTAGTCTCATTAGGGTACAGGACGGAGGATATAATTACCTTAATTTAAACCTCAGTATAGCTGGTAGTAGTCTCCTAAAAGGTAGAGTCAGACCAATCACTCTCCTCTGGCAGGTGTTGTTTTCTCCATCCACAGAAGCACATCATATTCAAGTAATATGGCTATTCCCTAAAGCTACACAATGACAGTCTACACTGGGAGGTTTAGTAAAGAATGGCAGTCAGAAAAGTGCTCGTCTAGACTTCCCAGTATGGGTCTTCTTGTGGCAGCCTGATTTTGTAATCTTAAAATTTCAGGTAAGGGTAGTGAATTGTCAGCAACACAGTAGTACAACAGTTAACATTGCTGAATCAAGCATTTGGCATTTCGCTTCATTCCTGGCTGTGCTGCTTTCTCTACTGCTGTCAGTATGGAGTATGCATGTCCTACTTGTGTCTCCTATAGCTTTCTCCAGCTGCATGGGTTTCTGCCCACATTCCAAAGATAATTATCTGGAGAACTGGCAATCCTCCAAATCACCAAAACATTTGTTTAAATGAGAATGGGTTCATCCTGCAATGCATTGGCACTCTATCTCAGATTATGTCTGTGTCTTACTCCCAGTGAGTACTGGGACAGGCACTATTTAGTGAACCTCCCAGCTGGCATTGGCAGTCTATCTCAGATTACTTCTGTGCCTTGCACCCAGTGAATACTGGGATAGGCACTATATAGTGAACCTTCCGACCAGCATTGGTACCCTACTTCAGATTACTTCTTTGTCTTACACCCATTGAGTGCTGGGATAGGCACTATATAGGGAACATCCTGGGCGGTATAGGCACTTGATCTCAGATTACTTGTGTGCCTTACATCCAGTGAATGCTGGAGTAGGCACAATATAATGAACCTTCCAACCGGCATTGACACCTGATCTTAGATTACTTCTGTGTCTTAAATCCAGTAAGTGCTGGGATAGGCAATATATAGTGAATCTCCTGGCTGGCATTGTCACCCTATCTCAGACTACTGGGCCTTACAACCATTGAGTACAAGGATAAGCACTATATAGGGAACTTACCATCTAGCATTGGCACCTTATCTCAGATTACTTCTGTGTTTTACACCCAGTGAGTGATAGGATAAGCACTATATAGACTGAACCTCTTGGCCGGCATTGACACCCTATCTCAGATTACTTCTGTGCCTTACACCCAGTGAGTGCTAGGATAGGCACTATATAGTGAACCTCCCGGCTGGCATTGGCAGCCGATCTCAGATTACTTCTGTGCCTTACACCCAGTGAGTGCTAGGATAGGCACTATATAGTGAACCTCCCGGCTGGCATTGGCAGCCAATCTCAGATTATTTCTCTGCCTTACACCCAGTGAGTGCAATGATAGGCACTATATAGTTAGCTTCCCAGCTGACATTGGCAGCTGATCTCAGATTACTTCTGTGCCTTACACCCAGTGAGTGCTGGGATAAGCACTATATAGTGAACCTCCCGACTGGCATTGGCAGACGATCTCAGATTACTTCTGTGCCTTACACCCAGTGAGTGCAGGGATAGGCTCTGGCTCCCTTGTAACTGTAAGTGAGCACTTGGAGGAGGAAAGAGTGAAAGCAAGTCGTTACCTCTTCTAGAAATCATGTTTAAGTTCTGGAAAGCAAATACTAATTGCATTGATGATCTGATTAAGGGTTATTTGGGAAATAAAACGTCTATTGAAAACATTACGAACAATAAAAATGATGCTTCTTTTTCAAAGATGCATTGTAGATATACTGACTGTAATCCAAATCCCAGCATAGCAATAATGTTTATTGATCACTATCTAAAGTGATCAATAGCATGATTTGCCATGTGAAATGCTGGCTGTGGAACAAGTTCTGTTGGAAATGATAACTGCAAGTAAAATATAAAAGGATATCAGTCACTAAAAACCTAAAGTTGTCTATGGTCTTGTTTTAGTGGTAGGTATGTCTGTATCACTGCTCTGGATCTCTGTGTACTATACTCAGCTTTTGTATGTATCATATATATACTTTTGTAGTCATGTATGCATACATTACGGGTTGCAGAGCAGTAGCCATGAGACTGAATAAAAAGCACAGAAAGCATATGGTAAGAAGAACGACTCAGTGGTGCAGCAATTAACATTGTCACCTCACAGCAAGAGGTTCTCTAGTTTGATTCGCCCTGCATCCGTGTGAGTTTCCTCCAGGTGCTCTGGTTTCTTCCCACGTTACAAAGACATGAGTCTGGAGTGTTTCTTCATGGGCCTCCACTGAAAATTAGCTCATTCCAAGTCAGACTTTCTCAGTAAATATATGTTAAATTAAATAAACAAAAAGAATTACCACACTGTATATTGTAAAGTACATGTGGCATGCATATCCAAGCGATTCCGATATGCCAACAGATACACCAAAACAAAGTTACTGATGCTGTGCAGGCAAATCCTGTGATGAAGTGTAAGCAATGTATACATGTAATGTCCATAGGCACACATATCTCTGCATATGTTCAATGTTCATATACCCTTGTGTAGTCATGTGTGCATACATTTCTGGTGGTCTGCTCACTGGCGGTGTGATTTTGTGCATTTGGTTACTGCTTAATCACTTGATGTTTTTCTTGCCCTTTACTGATGTGGCTTCCATGTAAAGCATGTTGCTGCTCATTTCATTAATGAGTGGTCATTTCCATTGTGATGGGTTACTGCTTCTGTAGTCAGTTTAATTGTAGCTCATACTTTACATTTTTTTGTAAACAGTAAATGCTTCTTTTCCACTCTTATTACGATTATTACTAATTAATTTTTATTCTCTCTCTCCCCCTACTCTGTTTTTATTTTTTAAAATGTGTTATACCTTTTGTAGCAACATTCTGGAATATTCATTAATGTTACATCGACTGCATTATATGACATTGTTTACAATGGCTTTCAACCTACATATAGCGCAGTGCCTAATATTGATGGAATATGCATACTATGCATATGTACCTTTTGTGCTTGGAGCTTACACATTTCCATTACAAATGTTAATGAATTCCACATGTGTATGCCTGTACATGTGGTAGCAGAATAGAATGAGTCAGTGATCTATGTCTAACCTTTACTTGCCATTTATACAGTATTTTATTAAACAGCGGCCCAAGACCTCTTATGTTTCTCCAATACAGGGATAGTTATCTATTTTCAGGTCTGATTTACTCCTGCATGTGACACACCTATTTTTGTAGGCATTTCCCTATTTTCATGCTGGATCCTCTGGTCACTTGTGAATTTTGAAACTGTCTAGTCCACAGAAAACATCACTACAGGTCCAACATACTAGTGGCACAAACAATTTAAAGAAAGAGGCCACACATCATATATGTCCCTTTTCAAGAATCCAAAATAAATGATTTTGTATTGTAGAATTTTGCAACACAGTTTATTAAAGTCTATATATTTTACTCTTTCTCTTTGAAAATGTACTTATATTTTCCATCATTTTGTCACTCTCTGTTTTTTAAACTGGTTTAGGAGTACTCTCTCCCATTTCCAATGGAAATGGGAGTTATATGCTACTTCTTAACCAAATTGTATGCAAATTAAATGCCCAGATTTTTGTGGCTGGATTTACTTACTTTTCAAGGGTCTTTGTATCGGTTTTCACTGTCTGCAGGTTGAGAAGTACAAAGGGACATTTAAAACTATACAGTTTCTCAGTCAGTGAAACAACAGTTTAATAATGGGGTGGGGGGTAGCAATACCTTATGATGTAGCAAATAACAACACATTTCTGGTGTTCCCTGTCTAATAATATTGTATTATAGGCCTAAGATGTGAACATGTCAACTTGGCTTGTTTTATTTTATATAAATGTATATTTTCCCATGTCTTAAGTGATAATTCAATAAAGGTGTTAAAAAATAAGAAAATAATTCAGCCCAAATAACTTACACAATCATATACTTACACTGCACAGTAAGAACTTCAGTACCACAGACTGTTTCTCAATTGCCTCAGACAGCTAACAAAAATAAAACTAAATTTGAAAATGTAATTGCTTATTTTACTTCCACCTTCTTTAAAGACTGACCACTTTATCTTTCTGAACATTACATTCAGTACACACAAGTGAAACAAGAAGGAACCCTCATTTTCTGGAAAAGATTCTTAGATCATTTTTAATTTTTTTCAAAGCTAACATACCCCATAAACTGTGGTGCACAAAAACTATATATAATTGTGTACTTAAATTTATGTGTATATGTGTGTCTGTGTGTATGTATGTGTCTATGTGTGCAAATGCATATATTTTTCTGAAT
The DNA here is from genome assembly GCF_019279795.1 of Protopterus annectens. Classification (NCBI taxonomy): domain Eukaryota; kingdom Metazoa; phylum Chordata; order Ceratodontiformes; family Protopteridae; genus Protopterus; species Protopterus annectens. The sequence goes on from NC_056731.1 coordinate 721,182,540, forward strand.
TACAAATAAGCTTTCTCAAACATATTTTGTTAAGAAACTATATGAGAGCTATGCTTAAATGTGCATGTGTACGTGTTGTGCACTAATGTAGGTTTGTGGAAGTGCGTCTGTGAATATGCATGTGTGTGTGTGTGTGTGTGTGTGTGTGTGTGTGTGTGTGTGTGTGTGTGTGTGTGTGTGTGTGTGTGTGTGTGTGTTTGCACAAACCAGCAGTACTTTTTACGTGTTTGCATGCAGTTGTCTAAAATAATCCTTCAAAATGCTTTCTCAGAATTTTGCATTGTATTACACCTTTGGGTATAAAAGATTGACATTGCTTGTCTGCATATAAAGCTCTTTCTATATAATTTTTAAAATTCTGTACTTTTCTGTGACAGAATCTTGTGTGATCGATTCCTTCTAACTTAGCTTCTTTTAATAAAGAGAATAGAATGTTATCTCTGGTAGCAAACTCTAGCTGGCATAATTGTACTATTTGGCATTATTCAATAGCAACAACTTACAGCTACATTCCATGAAATAGTGTTATATGGTATCTATGAGCTCCTTATTTATACACAGTGTAAACTTTCTTTCATTCTGTATGTCAGACAGCAAATATTTCATGGAAATAAGCTTATAACACATAGCATTTGATAAACCAAAAGCTAATACAGTATCCTGCTTTCTCTTGTTTTTTTAATAAGTTAATACATTGTCATCTAAGTGAAAACACTTAAATGTATAAAAAGTCGCACAGTCCTCAAGCAGATAGGATTGTTTTAAAGAAAAACGCCCTCTTTGAAACAATGCTGCTTGTAGATATTAGCAATCAGTTATAATGTAGTTGGCAGCAGATCACATTTTACCAGTCCCATAATGATGCATTATGTACTCGCTTGGTATAAACAGTGAAGCGAAAGTTGTGCCAGAAGGAGTGAACAAGGATACTGCATTTGATGTTGTACTCTGTTCTTCAAGAGAAGACAAAACGAACCAATTCTTCACTCACTCCATCTGCTTGTCTGTCTGTGCATCTGACAACTAATTTTACTATGGGTCTCTGCAAACCTAAGGTTCTTAACTAAGAACTGAAACAAGGTCTGGGAAGAATGGAAAAATATTCCCTCAATGCCACCAAATTCTAGTACTTTAGAAAAAAACAACAAAAATCCAGACTAATGAAAAGAATGTCCAGCACTAAAGCAATCTTCAGCTTAGTCAAGTTGGTTATCCCCTCCCACCCAAAAATTCAAGAACTCATTAAATCTATTATGTCTAATAAAATCTTCCCTAGATCTCATTTTACTTCCTGTGTGCCCCTTAACATGATAGTGGTCATCCATATTACCATCTCCACCTTTTCATCCACTACACACTCCTCCTTCACCACAAATAAAATAATCAGCCTCTCTGCCCTTGTACATAAAGTCAGTGAATGCTTCCATTCCATTTCAAAGCCCTATCTTCCAAAAATAGAAAAAATCTAAAAGTGAATGTAAATATAACTCTCCCTTTCATTATTCGCATCCCAAAATATTAAATATTATATTGTCCTCAAAATACCTTTAGCTCACATTTTCCAATTTTGTCTTACTTTAGGATCACTGCCTTTGCTTTAATCATGAGCGTATCATACCCCTTCTAAACGACCCTCATTATAGTCCTGCTGCAGATTATAAACCCACTGCTAGCTTTTGTATTGTAGCAAAAATATTAAAGTATTTATCTATAAACAGATGCTAGACTGCATCCAAAAATATGACCTTAACTGACAAAAAGCATGTCTTCCACTCTAAACAATACAACCAGCCATCTTCTCACTCACTTTGATAATTTATTTGAACATGGAGAACAGCATGCTAACAGATTATAACTTTCTGTACTTTAACAAGCATCTTTGAAACTGTTGATCACAGTCAACAACTGCTTAAACTTATTGAGTATGGATACTCCCTATGGGTGATAGGAGGTGGGGACAACCATTAGACCACCAGAAGTAACTGTTTAAGATGTCATAGTGGCACAGATAGTATAATAGGGATGGGGTGGGTGGATACAGTAGACAACACAGCCTAACACATATGTGCTGTAGTGGCACTAACGTATTAAAGGGTTGGGTGAACAACAGGAGGGTCTGGAGAGTGACTATGCTGTGTGCGTGTATGGTGTTTGTTTGTGTTTTTGTATGTGTGCATGAAAAAGAGTGACTGGAGATCTGATTCCACTGCCTACACAAGCAGCTAGCATGTTTCTGAATTGCAAATGGGCTTGCCATTCTGGAATGGCAGCTTGCACTAGCAGCTTTATTGAATTTCTGAGATCATCTTTACTACTGCTCATATAACAGCATTACTTATTGCTTTTATGCTAAATATAGTTTCCCCTTAATTTAAAATTGTCTTTCCAATAACAAAATTAACCAATCTTCAGTTATGTTGTTTAGCACATGAAAAAAATAGTAAACTCAAACTCCTTGTATTAATGAACCATGTGGAACTTTGATGCTATTTGCAGTATAACAAAAATAGCTTGGAGTACTTTTAAACAATATTCTTACTTTTCATAAACATATTGGGAAAATCACTACTAAAGTTCTTCATCTACCTAAGGTAGCCTACAATATCTCAAATATACTCATCAATATTTTAATCCCAGGATTTCAATATACATTTACAATCATTTCCCTTCTGCCATGACAAACACTGGACCCCACCCAGTTTGGGTCTGTGAAAGGCAGATCATGCCTCCTGAACCTGATCGACTTCTTCGAGGCAGTCACCAAAGCTGTAGACGAGGGTAAGGTGGTTCACACAGCCTATCTTGACATTGCCAAGGCTTTCAACACCATCCCCCATTCTGGAATTATAGCTAAATTCACTAAACTAGGAATAAATCCCTACGTCACAAAATGGGTTGCCAAATGACTCACTGACAGAACCCACACTGTAAAAGTTGCAGATTCCAAATCTGACTTCAAATCAGTGACAAGTGGAGTACCACAGGGTTCAGTCCTGGGAACTCTCCTGTTTGGTATCTACTTCTCTGAAGTACAGACTAACACAGAAGACCTATGGCTAACGAAGTTCGCAGATGACTGCAAACTAGGAGCCATAGTCGAGTCCCCATATGATGTGGACATCTTACAAGGGCCTCACTGAGACAGATGCCTGGTTTCAGAGGCATGGCCTCAAGCTCAATGCCAAAAAGTGCATTGTCATCCCCTTTGGTAAAAATTCTGTACCCATGAACTACCACATAAACGGCAGTCTACTTAATGCTGAATGTGTGATAAGAGACCTTGGGACCCAGATGGACAGTAGTCTCTCCTTTGATAATCACATTTTCACAGTAGTCAGGAAATCCTTCTATGTGGCACACCTCATCACAAAAGGGTTCTCATCCAGGAAAAAAGAGGTAATTGTTTCCCTCTACTCGGCACTCATTAGACCCCTTATAGAGTACAACGCCCCTTTTGGAATGTACCTCACAAGACATCTGCAGCAGTTGGAAAGGCCATAGGAGTACTTCACAAAGAGGATTACTGGCCTCAAACAGATGCCCTACACTGACTGGCTCAAAAAACTCCAGCTTTACTCTGTAGCTTATCGCTTACTCTGAGGAGATCTCTGCCTAACATATAAAGCTATGTTAAATCCAGAGCTGTTGGATATGCTACACCTAAAGAAATTCCAATCCCTCTGAGCTACATGCTCTAGGGACCTAAACCTTGTCACCACAATAAACAGGACATGTTGGAGGGATAGATTCCTGTCCCAGAGACTTCCTATACTCTGGAATAAGCTACCCATCTATGTCAAGCAAAGTTCCTCATTAGCACTCTTCAAGGAAAATCTTGATGGGAAATAGGAAATACACCTCGGGGATCACGTCTGTGGCTCTGCTTGACAGGGGCACAGGAAATTAACTTTATTGGGTGGCATAAGCCAGGGAACCTTGTTGGCTAGGCTTACTTAGGCCCTTGGGCCGATAGTCTAGTACCTACCTATGAACATGACAAATGAACAAAAACTAGATTCTAAGATGTATCTACATTTCTATTTCATCTGCACACTATTGTGTCTGCATTCAAAGGACAAAAAGCCTATCATATCACAGGCAATACCAGCCATCTGCTCAGCTCTCTCACATTCAGTCTGGCAAATAGACTTTCAGTACATTGATCTACTCAACACCATTTGAAACAGTACTAATGTGAAATGAGCTAGACCTCCTTTCAATCTTGCTATGTGTGAAAAATTATTTTACAAACTTGCCCTTACATCTTAGAATGGCTGCCCAAGGAAGTAACAACTTTTTACAATTTGACTCTCTTCAAAAAAAAAAAAAAAAGTTAAAGGACACCTTGCTATGGGATACAAATGTATTTGCTTCAGGGATTTGGGTTAATACTGGTCTTATTATCTCAGTTCATTACGTTTTTTGTGGGTTAGTAACTGTCATCCTCCAAAATATTTTTCAACTGATTATTTTGGACAACCTTGTATTTATTGTACATAACTTCTCAAAATGCAAGATTCTGTATATGTTTTGTTCAATACTGTAATTTTCTTTATTTATACTAAAGGTGTATAATACTCTTTCCATTGCATTGCAAATATGTTTTTAACCTTAATTATTCTCCTAGTATTTGCTTTATGAGATTGTTCTTATTGTTTCTCTAAATATTTAAATTCTGTTGTAATTACCTTATTGCATGGTAAGTGGCTGAAAAGGGCCTTATACCAAAGTATCCACCTGGTGACAAACAAGAAGTAAGAATAAATTAAATAAAATCTGCAGTTTCAAATGGGGTTTCCCTAAAAGAATTGAAGATTCTACCCTGAGTCCATATAACTGTAATCAGAAGATTGAGAATGTACATTGTATGAATGTTATGTATATAGAGAAAAAGGGCTCAGTACCCCCTTTACCCTTCATCTTGGACCATGCCATACATTTAACCTGCTTCTTGATGTAATCATCTCTAAAGCTGAAATTACTCAGAAAAAATGCACAATTTGTTTACACATAATCAAGCACTCAAAGAAATTAATCATTTTCAAGACATACTGCTCATTTTAAAATGAAATCTTGGAAAGACAGAGGATGCCTGAGGAGTGGAGAAAAAGTGGTTTGGTACCTATCTTTAAGAAAAAGGGTGATGTGCAGAACTGTAGTAACTACTGAGGGATAAAACTGATCAGTCACAGCATGAAGTTATGGGAAAGAATATTGGAAGCTAGGTTAAGAAGGGAGGTGATGATTAGTGATCAGCAGTATGGTTTCATGCCGGGAAAGAGCACTACACGTGTGAAGTTTGCTCTGAGAGTGTTGATGGAGAAATATAGAGAGGGTCAGAAGGAGTTGCACAGTGTCTTTGTGGACTTAGAGAACGCATATGACAGGGTGCCTAGAGAGGACTTGGGGTATTGTATGAGGAAGTTGGGAGTGGCAGAGAAGTATGTAAGAGTGGTACAGCATATGTATGAGGGTAGTGTGACAGTGGTGAGGTCTGCGGTGGGACTTTCGGATGCATTTAAGGTGGAGGTGGTATTACAGCAAGGATAAGCTCTAAGCCCCTTCTTATTTGCAGTTCTGATGGACAGGTTGACAGACGAGATCAGACAGGAGGCCCCATGGACTATGATGTTTGCTGATGACATTGTGATCTGCAGTGAGAGTACGGACCAGGTTGAGGAGACCCTGGAGAGGTGCAGATATGCTTTAGAGAGGAGAGGAATGAAGGTCAGCAGGACTAAGACTCTATGTTTGTAAATGAGAGGGAGGATAGAGGAATGGTGAGGATGCATGGAGTAGAGGTGGCAAGGGTGGATAAGTTAAAGTACTTGGGATCAACAGTTCAGAGTAATGGTGAGTGTGGAAGAGAGGTGAAGAAGAGAGTACAGGCAGGGTGGAATGGGTGGACAAGAGTGTCAGGAGTGATTTGTGACAGACAGGTACCAGTAAGAGTGAAAGGGAAGGTCTACAAGATGTAGTGAGACCAGCTATGTTATATGGGTTGAAGATGGTGGCATTGACAAAAAAGCAAGAGTCAGAGCTGGATGTGGCAGAATTAAAGATTTTAAGATTTGCACTGGGTGTTATGAGGATGGATGGGATTAGGAATCAGTATATTAGAGGGTAGGCTCAGGTTGGACGGTTTTGACACAAAGCCAGAGAGGCGAGATTGCATTGGTTTGGACATGTGCTGAGGGGGATGCTGGGTATATTGGGAAAAGGATGCTAAGGATGCAGCTGCCAGCTCAGAGGAAAAGAGGAAGGCCTAAGATAAGGTTTATGGATGTGGTGAGAGAGGACATGCAGGTGGTTGGTGTGACAGAGCAAGATGCAGAGGACAGGAAGAAATGGAAACAGATGATCCGCTGTGGCGACCCCTAGTAGGAACAACCGAAAGAGAAGAAGAAGACTGCTCATTTTAAAATGATTCAAGCCCATATTTTTCAGTAGAGGAAAAGACCACTGTTCAAATATGCATTAATAGCATATATGTTAGCAACACAGAATGAGAAAATGTGGACAATTTGGCCATATATGCAACACAAAGCATTATAGGTAGTAATTAATCATGGCAGTCATCATCACTTAAAAAAATATTTGCAACAGACAGAAAAGTTGTATCTTGTCTACAAAACCACAAAAAAGAGACTAACTATACAGCAGATAAAAAAAAATTCTGAAAAATTTTTATTCCATTAATTGTTATATAGCTTTAAATGAAATGGAATAATATAATTTGTACGTATCCAGTTCAGTTGTTGGTGTATTGTAATAATCATGGAAAACATTATAGGGATAATTTAACAAAACTGTAGTATGAATTTTCTTTCTCTCAGTTATTACAGACTCTGTCTGCAAACCACTACTACTAAAAATTGCAAATTGCACTCTCTCAGTTTTATATGCAGAATTCCATGGTTAACTATGGCATAAAAGGATAACAAAATAAATAAATAAAACATAGTCTCCTTACAATTCACAATGTCACTGCTTTAAAGAATGTCAACTCTGTATCATAGTCCTACCTCCTTTCTGTATCTCTCTCTGTCCTTAACTTAGAGCTATTAATCATTTTTTTTAGATGAGCAACAAAGTAACATGCCAAGATCAATATACCACTCTTTCAACACTCTGTTTTCCTTATCTCCTTTTTTGTCCAGTTTATATTTTCCTGAGTTCAGACATGAACACAGATACACTGTTCCCTGGATTATCCCATATCCCATTATCCTTTCTCAAAACTGTTAGCCCATGCACACTCTAAAACCATTTAACCCACCCTTGACTCATAAATCCAATATGTCAGTCATAAACTTCTTTGCTTTCTGTCTTCTTTCCTTAATCTAAGTGGTATGAAGCTGGATTACTCAACTATTAATCCCAAAGATAGTGCCACCTTCTTTGATTACCTTTTACTTATTTCATCCTTGACTACTTTAATGAGTTCATCAGTATCTGTGCTGCCTTTTCTGTCTTCTTTTGCAGTTATAGCTGTCTAGTCATGTCTGTCCATGATATCTGCACACATTATGTACTCTCACTCTGAATATTATAACCTTTTTTCAGGGGAGCAATCTCATGTCCGTTTTTTCCTTCCCCCTACTCCACTTCTTAGCTAAGCATATACTCACCATTCTGTTTCTGTGAGATGAATAATCTCCCGAGTCAGATTTCTAAATTTTTTCAGCTTGATCTTATGCCTTTCTTTTTCCTATTAAAGTTCATGGACCATCACCACTTCCCCCTTTCCCTTTCTTCCCAAATGGCTGCGTGGAAATTGCTTATTATACCCAAGATATACAATCAATTAAAGAGATTATCTCCAAACATTGGGATATCTTAACTGTGAATCCTGAAATTTGGAATTTGGTGGGAGAGCAACCTCGATATATTTTCAAGAACAAAAAGAATTTGCATAGGTTATTGTGTTTCCCTAATCAAATGCGGATGGATGAGTCTAGTATTTATTATGGAACTGAACCGTGTAAGAAATGCAATTTTTGTTCTTACATTTCTGACACAAATATGTTTGTGCACCCTAATACATCACAAATTTTTACTTTTAATACGAATGCAACTTGTGACACAGAACACTTAGTATATCTTGTTACTTGCATGGAATGCACTGCGTTCTATGTCGGAAAAAACGATAGAAAATTAAAAATTAGAATTAGGGAGCACATTTATCAAATCAGAATTAAATCTGAAATCAATGCACTTTCTAAGCACGTTTTACAGAAAGGTCCCATGCATTGTTTTAAGTTCAAGGCAATACATATTAATGTACCTAGTGACAGGGGAGGAGATGTAAGAAATCATACAGAACAAATAGAAACTAGTTGGATTATTAGGCTACAAGCTCACACCCCCCCAGGCTTAAATGAAAAAAATTCCGTTGAAACCTGCACTTAAAGGCAGAAGGATGAAATACAAATGAGAATATATTTTATGTAAAAAATTTAAAAAACATTTTTAGAAGAGATGTATATATTATGTATATATTATACATACATAAGTTATTGGATACTCTCTATATATTATAATATACAAAATTTTGGATTTGTAGAGGTATGTTTGTATATATATATATATATATATTTATATATATATATATATATATATATATATATATATATATATATATATTTTTTTTTTTTAATATTTTTTATATGTTTATTAGCTAGTTATATATTATATGCTTCTTTATATGAGTATTTTTCTGATTAGTTAATTAATCAATTATTCAAGTGGCAGTTTGGTTCATCAATTGACTCAGTATTGAGCTATATATTCAGTTGCTTGAAAGATGTATTTGTGATGGTTTGAAAAAGCTACTCAGCGAAAGCGCTTACCACTTTGTTTTAACAAAAGTTTTTTTTATCTTTATCCCATTGATATTTGATGGTGGAACATTTGTGGATATTTACGAAGAGTTTTTTCAAGGTCTGAATAGACTTGTGTGAGGTGCTTTGTACTGTGCCTTCGTTTTTGGTATCAGGTCTGAACAGACATTGACTTTGCATATATCCTGATTAGGATTGAATGACTGCTTGGTCTGATCCTGAACGGAGTTCATTATTTTCATATAGTCTCCTTACAATTCACGATGTCACTGCTTTAAAGAATGTCATCTCTGTATCATAGTCCTACCTCCTTTTTCTATCTCTCTCTCTCTCGCTCTCTCTCTCTCTGTCCTTAACTTAGAGCTATTAATCATTTTTTTTAGATGAGCAACAAAGTAATATGCTAAGATCAATATACCACTCTTTCAACACTCTGTTTTCCTTATCTCCTTTTTTGTCCAGTTTATATTTTCCTGAGTTCAGACATGAACACAGATACACTGTTCCCTGGATTATCCCATATTCCTGGATGCATTCTCAAAACTGTTAGCCCATGCACACTCTAAAACCATTTAACCCACCCTTGACTCATAAATCCAATATGTCAGTCATGAACTTCTTTGCTTTCTGTCTTCTTTCCTTAATCTAAGTGGTATGAAGCTGGATTACTCAACTATTAATCCCAAAGATAGTGCCACCTTCTTTGACTGCCTTTTACTTATTTCATCCTTGACTACTTTAATGAGTTCATCGGTATCTGTGCTGCCTTTTCTGTCTTCTTTTGCAGTTATAGCTGTCTAGTCACGTCTGTCCATGATATCTGCACATATTATGTACTCTCACTCTGAATATTATAACCTTTTTTCAGGGGAGCAATCTCATGTCCGTTTTTTCCTCCTTTTGTTGTTTCCTTCCCCCTACTCTACTTCTTAGCTAAGCATATACTCACCGTTCTGTTTCTGTGAGATGAATAATCTCCCGAGTCAGATTTCTACATTTTTTCAGCTTGATCTTATGCCTTTCTTTCTGCTATTAAAGTTCATGGACCATCACCACTTCCCCCTTTCCCTTTCTTCCCAAATGGCTGCGTGGAAATTGCTTTTGCACCTGTCCAAACTAGATTTCATTTAGTTTCCCAATATCTAGTCTGCTCAGAAGCTCCTGCATACACTCATAAAAACTACCACAACACTTCTCTTTCCTTCTGTTTATTGGCTGTGCTATTTTCCTCACCTTTTTTCATCCTGTCATTTTCCCATTCAACCTGCCCTTGCAACAGCATGTCTGTAAGCTATTGGTTAATATTAAAGGCCAAAGTGTAGCTGGTGAAGTGTAGGACATCACAACCTGCCACTATATTTTCTGCTATCTGTCTCTCTTTCCCTGCTCTCTGTCTTTTTTATCCTCTCCATTTATTTTATTTTACAACTTGATAACTGAATAAGCAAACTAGTTTACTGAATCTTTTCAGTCATAACCAAAGCACAAAAGCAAAATAGCCTTTGCATAACAAATAAAAAAAGTAAAGTACAGGGTTATAGGCAAAATAAGGCAATGCAGTATAGCATACAAGCTTTACAGAGTAACTACTGGAAATGTCAGGACCTGCTAGAGTGAGATTTCATTTCTCACAGTTTTTCCATTTCCTCTGAGGTATGGCGATCTCTGTGATACTATATATAATTTGGGGGAGTGTGGTGGGCTTGAATTTTGAGTTTCACTCTTTTATGTTTTCAGTCATTTTTATTCAGCTTGTTAGCTCTTGGTAATTCAAGTGCCGACTTTTCGATAGGTAGCTGCTTTTTTTTTTTTGAATGATTGCAGTATATATTTTCCTGAGTTCAGACATGAACACAGATACACTGTTCCCTGGATTATCCCATATTCCTGGATGCATTCTCAAAACTATTAGCCCATGCACACTCTAAAACCATTTAACCCACCCTTGACTCATAAATCCAATATGTCAGTCATAAACTTCTTTGCTTTCTGTCTTCTTTCCTTAATCTAAGTGGTATGAAGCTGGATTACTCAACTATTAATCCCAAAGATAGTGCCACCTTCTTTGACTGCCTTTTACTTATTTCATCCTTGACTACTTTAATGAGTTCATCGGTATCTGTGCTGCCTTTTCTGTCTTCTTTTGCAGTTATAGCTGTCTAGTCACGTCTGTCCATGATATCTGCACATATTATGTACTCTCACTCTGAATATTATAACCTTTTTTCAGGGGAGCAATCTCATGTCCGTTTTTTCCTCCTTTTGTTGTTTCCTTCCCCCTACTCTACTTCTTAGCTAAGCATATACTCACCGTTCTGTTTCTGTGAGATGAATAATCTCCCGAGTCAGATTTCTACATTTTTTCAGCTTGATCTTATGCCTTTCTTTCTGCTATTAAAGTTCATGGACCATCACCACTTCCCCCTTTCCCTTTCTTCCCAAATGGCTGCGTGGAAATTGCTTATGCACCTGTCCAAACTAGATTTCATTTAGTTTCCCATTATCTAATCTGCTCAGAAGCTCCTGCATACACTCATAAAAACTACCACAACACTTCTCTTTCCTTCTGTTTATTGGCTGTGCTATTTTCCTCACCTTTTTTCATCCTGTCATTTTCTCATTCAACCTGCCCTTGCAATAGCATGTCTATAAGCTATTGGTTAATATTAAAGGCCAAAGTGTAGCTGGTGAAGTGTAGGACATCACAACCTGCCACTATATTTTCTGCTGTCTGTCTCTCTTTCCCTGTTCTCTGTCATTTTTTTATCCTCTCCATTTTATTTTATTTTACAACTTGATAACTGAATAAGCAAACTGGTTTACTGAATCTTTTCAGTCATAACCAAAGCACAAAAGCAAAATAGCCTTTGCATAACAAATAAAAAAAGTAAAGTACAGGGTTATAGGCAAAATAAGGCAATGCAGTATAGCATACAAGCTTTACAGAGTAACTACTGGAAATGTCAGGACCTGCTAGAGTGAGATTTCATTTCTCACAGTTTTTCCATTTCCTCTGAGGTATGGCGATCTCTGTGATACTATATATAATTTGGGGGAGTGTGGTGGGCTTGAATTTTGAGTTTCACTCTTTTATGCTTTCAGTCATTTTTATTCAGCTTGTTAGCTCTTGGTAATTCAAGTGCCGACTTTTCGATAGGTAGCTGCTTTTTTTTTTTTGAATGATTGCAGTATGTCTTTTTTTTACATCTACAGGTATGTGGTTCCATAGCAGTTTTTCCTCTAAAGACATTTTTTTCTCCAATGGCAAGCTTGAATCTGAATCCGACTTGGGTAGAGTGTATTCTTAGATGCTTTTAAAGGAATATTTTTTCCAAATTTGCAACTTACTTCTGAATGGAGGACAATAGCTAAGTGTAAAAATTATAAATACTAGAGTATTAAGTTGAAAGGAGGCTCTGTTAGTAATGGGAAGTCAATGTGTTTTTTCTAATAAGGTACTATGGTGATGATTTCTATAATATAAAAGGGCAATTCTGAATATTTTATTTTCTGCTACTTGTAGCTCTTGAGTATTATTAGATGGCTGAAGGAATGTAAGTGGTTGGACATATTTAATCTTTGGATTTATGTTGTTTTTGGTAATGGACATACATTAAGCTGGAGTAAGAAAGAGAGAAATACAATAACACAATTTTATTTGTGCCAATACTTTGTTAGTTATGTTTTCTGTGTGTGAATTAAAGTTTAGGAATGGGTCTAGTGTAACATGCAAGTGTTTCTCTTGGTTTACATTAGTGATGGTACTATTTTAGAGTAATTTAATTATAGTAGGTAATGTTGACAGTTTCTGGACTATATAGAAAATCATGATATTTATCTTAGTGTTGTTAAGTAGAAGTTTATTTGTGTTCAAATAATTAACCCGGTCAGTGATTTTTTTTTGTGTAAATTATATTGTAGTGTTAAGTGTGTTTTGTTAGCCTCTAGTAACAGAATATCTTCAGCATATATATAGTTAAGCTGTGATTGGATAATTATAGTGTGATGTCATTAATAAATGGGGGAACTGAAGACAATTTAAAATGGAGCTTTTAGGTATTCCAGTGCTGAGGGTTCCTTTTTCAGGTAAAGAGTTAGAACAAATTTGAAAGCTGCTACCTTATAAATCACTTTTGAACAATGTATGGTATTATTAACAGCAGTGAAGTTTTGTATTTGTGGAATAGGACGCTATGGTTAACTGTATGAAATGCATATGTCATGTCAACAAATTCCCCAGCAGGGATAACACCATCATTAATTCTAGAATAAACATGATTAGTGGCTGATATAGGAAATATGAGGGTATTGAATGAATATCTAAAACCATACTGATGGTCACTTAGAAGCATATTGTTGTTATGTTTAAACAGCTGTAGGAACCTATTCCATGAGGGTTCTCTGAATCTGACAGTGTTGATCAGTACACGACTGAATGGGAAGTATGCTAAATGACATCAGTTTGCCAGCACACTATCCTATGCCCATCACTAATCCTACCCTACACTGAAATCACCTGTTTAACCTCTATATCTAATGTCTCCTTCATTTGTTTGTCTGACTTGTATAGATCTTGCTAGACTATACCTTTCAGTGAATACCTCAGCTCTAATCTTAAATATTTTGGGCAAATGCCTTCTTAAATAACTGCAGGCCTGTTCCCCTGCACATTAACATAACCTGAATAAAGAGATTTTCTTTTGCTGCATACCAAACTTGATGTTTTCTCAAACAGTTTTAAAGATCTCCAAGGCAGGATCTAGAGGTTCATCTACTTTCTCAGCTAAAAATGCGTAGCAACCTGCATATAATCTGAGCCAGGCAGCACCCTTTTGCATGCATCCTGTTTTCTTTTAAAATGTTCTCTTTATCTCCCTTCCTAACACTTCTATATTCAGAAAGAACAGCCCAGGGGACAGTATGCACCATTATATCATTTTGTTACATACTGAGGTGCTGATAGGCATATGCCCACTGACTATTAGTTTGAATTCTTCCATTCTGCATAATTCTTTTGCACACCCTTTGAATCTTCTACCAAGACCCCTTCTTGCCATCGTCTTCCATGAGAACCCCATATTCTAACTGAAAGCTGACTGTTGTTCACGAATTGCCTGTTACACTGTAGTCTTAAGGTTGCTGCAGACTTGACTGTAAATGGATAAACGTAGTCAAATAAGTAGAAGAAGTGTATTTTCAGTAAATACATGGCAGCTTATATTCAACTGACACAAATGATAAGACAATCAATAGACAGTTCAAAGTAAAGAGTCAGGATAAGCAGAGTAAACAACTATGAATAATGATAGGTAATATTTTCATGGTGTACAAATAACACATGAGAAATACATTAGGAAGAAAAATATGGTGACTTGCATTAAAAACTCTCTCAGTTAAGAAGAGATTCTAAAGAAGGATAAAACTAAGAAAAACAGTACAGTGAATGGTCAATACAAATGGTGCATTAGTAAGGTATAAATAAGAAATGGATATAATAGAAAAGCAATATGTTACATAGAAATGTTAGGGGAAGAACAGAGAACAACAAGAAAAAGATGGTGAAGTAACATACGTATATTACAGGTAAAGGCAGAAATCAGAAGTGAATAAGGCAAGACAGAAGAGAATAACATAAATTATTCAGAGGTAAATAAGTGATATATTTTTTTCCTGTCTCCGTTGCCTTTTGCTTACATTCTTTCCTCATCCACCTATAAATTCTCCAAAGACAATCATTTTGCATTTTTAGTCTTCCTTCTATTTGTAATATTTTTGGTGCCATCTTCTTCATGATATTACAAACTTCTGCATCTACCTTTTCATGTACTCTATTCAACAGATCTAATAATCTTTTAAAGTTTTTTTTCACCTCCAGTGCAAATTCACTTGGAAAATTGTTGAGCTCATACCTCACTAGCCTAGATGATTTTCTTGTTTTCTTTAGTTCATTTTAAAGTTTGCAATAGAAAGCTAATGGTATGAGTCACAAGCAGCTCCTGGTCCTGTTTTTGCCGACTGCATAGAACTCTTCCATTTCTGGATGCAGAGTATATAATCAAATTGATTCTAGTATTGCCATCTGGGAACAGGCATGACTAAAGCCATTTGTTATGCTGTTGAAAAAACAGTTTGCTATCAAAATGGAGCTCTATTAGTCTATGCTCTTCATTATTTCCTAATGCAATAACAAACCTGCCCATTATTCCACTTCAACTTGTACGACAAACTTCAGTATTCCAATTATCTACTATAAATATAAAATCCTTTTGGTGTTATTTCCAAAGGTTGTTGCATATTCCTATAAAGACGGTCAGCGTCCTTCTGGTCAGTGTCTGCAGTTAATGAATAAACACGTATTGCTTTAATACTGAACTACTTATCTTGGACTCTGATTGAGATCACTTTGAGCATTTTTAGGTTGTAAACAAACATTACTTTGGCACCTGTTTATTAACTGTGAGAGCTATACCTTTTCTTTTCCAAATTTCTTGACCAAAGTAGAAGACCTGATAAATATCTGATATAAGATGACCTATAGCAGTCCATTTTAGCTCAGTAATTCAAAGGAAGTCAATGTTTTATTCCTGCCATTTCATCATTAACCCCCTTCTACTATAACCTCATTCATAATTCTTATATTCCACATTGCAGCATTGTATAGTTCTTTAAAGCTTGAGGGTTTCCTGTCATCTCTGACCACTTCAGTTGATGAGCATCTATCTAGCTTTACTTCGTCTGTCTCCTAACTCTAGCATTACTAATACTTGTTCTCTGCTTTTCCCTAGTAGTATGCTGGACACCTTCATACCTGATGGCAATGCTCAGATCTAAAACAGAATGGCATTTCATCATCCAGTCTCATTTTGACATGTCTCTGATTGCTTTTGTCCATATCAGTTTCTTGGTAAAAATACTTGAGTGGCTTACCATTACCTTCTCTAGGAGACCATCCTTTGTCTGATTTCTCTGTCATCACATGACATGACCTTGGAATAAAATAATAAATAGGAAAATCAAGAAAGCTGCTCAAAACGATTGCTCCTTTTAAGGGAAATTTCCAACTAAAAATGAACATGATAAAAGCCAAAGTTAGGAGGAGCCTAACACAAGAAAATAATATTAAGAAGTAGAAGGACTGTACAAATAAACTGTATAAGTACGATCTTAATGCCACTGATACATACGATAATATGATTTAGAGCCAACCATCCTGAGCAGTGAAGTATGAATGGGCCCTAGAAAGTTTTGTTAACAACAAGGCTGTAGGAAGTAATGGAATTCCATCTGAAATGCTTTAAATTTGACAAAATGATGATGTTATAGTGTGGCTTGGAATTTGCCAGGGGAATCTGGAAAACACAGCAGTGGTCATTAGACTGAAAATAGTTTATCTGAAATTGCAGTCCCCAAAAAGGTCTTGTTAAAATGTGTTCAAATTATTGAATAAACATGCTTGTTTCTTATGGTAGCAGGTTAAATGCTTAAAATCCTGCAATCTAGACTAAGACAATATATAGACTGAATATACTACCAAATGTACAAGCTGGTTTAAAAGGTGTAGAGACACCAGAGATCAAATTGCCAGCATTCATTAAATAATGAAGAAAGAAGTTCTACAACAATATGTACATCTGCTTTATTGACTACTATAAAGCTCTTGACTGTGTGAATAACATACTAGTGCTTAGATAAGCGAAGATATCGGGTCACCTTATTTGCCTCCTGAGGAACATGCATATAGAATATGAAGTAACAGAACCAAACATGGAACAATTGACTTGTTTATGATTGAGAAAGGAGTAAGCCAAGGCTGTATATCTTCACCCTACTTATTCAATTTATATACTGAATATATCATGCAAAATGATGGGTTAGAAGAATCAGATGACAAAATCAAAATTAGTGGAATTTATTAACAACTTCAGATATGTAAATAATAACATTCTGTTGAATGAAAGTAAGTAAGAACTTTAGAAAGTGCAGAAGTTGTTTTATTTCCCTCCATAAAAATAATAATAAAATTATTATCATCCTTAACAATTCTTTTCAGATAGACAGAGAAGTAAAAGCAGTAACACCTTTTATATTTATTGGCTCAAAACTGTGTAGATTGTGACTGAAACTATTGAATTAAACCAAACTTGCTTTTTGGAGGGAAAGTTATGGCAAATCTGAATAATATCTTGAAGAGCAAAGATATCACTACCAACAAAGGTCTGTACAATCACAGCAATATTTTCCTGAATAGTAACATATGGCGGCTTAGAGTTGTAGACTATAAGTAAGGCTTTGCATGAGAAAATTGTGTTTTAAAACTATTGTGACTACCGTGGACTGCAAAAAAGATTGAGCCAGTCAATGGTTAAGGAAATAATTCCTGACTGTTGACAGGAAAGTTTAATAGTAAAATTAAAACTTAAATACTCTGCCCATACAATGTGAAGACATTATTCACTAGAGAAGATCAAAGCAATAGCGTAGCGGTAGAGACGTCAGCTGAAGAGCAGGCATCCATGGTTCGAGCCCTGACATCATCAATTTTCGACAGAGGCACAGCAAAATAATGGGTTTAGTTCCCTGTACTAAATGCCCTCGGGCAGATAGCCTAGTATGAACCTATGAACCTATGAAAAGAAGAAGAAAGGATGGCAGAGGCAAAGTGATTTGGATGCATTAGTAAATTAATGAATGTGAATCTGCAAGATGTTAAGTAAGCAACTCTTGAAAGAGAGGCCTCTTGTGTTAAAGACGTTGAATTAGCAGAGTCAGATTTGACTAAATGACTAACAACAACAAAGACAACAAATGAGAAGCACCATAGGAATTGTGAGAATTCAGTTGTTTTGTTGATGTAGAAGGAAAACACAGTACAGAGCAGCTGTTCTAGCAGGGCATATCAAATCAGAAAAGTCACCAGTCATTAACAACATGTAGCAAATAGCTAAAATGCTTCTTGTATGATCTGTTGATGTAGTGTACTTTAAGGAGCTGTATGATTATATCTTATCAAAATTCAGGTCATTAAAAATCTGCCTGTTAATATTATAAGAAGTACTTTTGCAGGAAGGCAAGGATTCTTCTACCTCCATGTGGCTGTCATCCATCACAACATATAGATCCACAGAGGCATATCAGTGGGGAGCTGAGAAATTCTCTATTAAAGTGCTCAGCGGTCTTGCAGAAACAGCATTGCTGCAATACCTAGTAAAATATGTTCCAAAGCGGTAGAAATGTTGAGTTCAACCAAAATTAAAGTGTGCAGTAGTCAATAGTTATCCTTTCTGCTGTTAAGTAAAAACTTAAGCTGCACTCCAACACAAAATCTGATTTTGACTCAAAAAGCTTCATTAAGCTACACATTGTGTATCTTTAAGGACAACAGGTAATGTTACAAAATGTATTCAGATAAAACCATTGTAATTAATTAGTCCTCAATCAAATGTAGAAAAGCATTAAATGATATTATGATTACATGACTGATAATAATCAAACTAAGACTTGATACGATTATCAAATGTATGACTTGCCTCAGGGGACTAGACTTATTGAAGTCATGCATCTATTACAGCCGTAGAAAGAACATCTATTCCAAAAAAATGTTGAAGCTTCTGCAGAAAGCAAGCAAATTCACAGAAGAAGATTTAAATAACTTAGGCAGAACATTCAGGGAAAATGAGGCACTTCTGGACCTAGTTTTAAAGTAAAACAACTTACTGAAAACTATTAGTTCATAGGAGATTACTAGGCTAATAGCTTAAGGGCCTTTACAAGCATAACCAATATAATCTGATTATAACCAATATATGGCCTGTGGGGCAAGAGGATGACATGGATTTCTGCCTGTACATTGAGTATCTTACAGATTGCCCCTGTCTATAAGTGACATAGGTACTACCCCAGGTGTGAATTTGCATTTCATCATCCACTGAACCAAAATGCATTTGAAGAGGGCCAGGAAAGGGCTCTTCTTAATGTGAATAGGAAGCCTATTCTAAAGAAGGGGCAATCTCTAAGACACATATCTGTCTCTCCAACATGTTTTGTTTGAGTCACTGACTAAGTTTAGATACTTGGATCAGGTGACCTTTGTGCTGTTTGACATGCAAATGCATGGCAGCTCCCTCAGGACTGGATTTGTGAGTGTCTTGTAAGTCAGGCATAGGTCACCCCTTAATAGTCAGTAGGAGACATACTAAAGGGCTAGAGCTTTTAGTCTATCTGCATAGTTCATGTTGTTTACACCCTGTATTTTCTTTGTGAAGAACCTCTGAGGTCGCTCCATCTGCTGTAAATGGCTAGTCAAGTACATGCCAAATGGCTGAATGTACATGATTATTGGCCTAATGAGGGCTGAATATAACAGGACTACAATTTCCTTGGATCTGGATGCCACACTTTTACTTATAAGTTGTACCATATAAAAGGATTTCCTCACCACTGTGGACACATGATGTCCAAGGTTCAACCTACTATCTATCTGCATACCTAAATCTCTCACCTCTTTGTCCACTCTAAGGGGTATGCTATTGATATTGTAATCTACAGGGGTATTTGATTTCCCAAACGGTATGACAATGTATTTTTGCATTTAGTTTTAGTCCATGGTTCTGGCAGCAATCATTTGTCTGATCTAGACCCTTCTGAAGGATATCTACATCACTGGGGAATTTTATAATTGCCCTTCAGCTTGTAGTCATTGGAAAACTTTGTCATCCAGAGGCCTTCCACATTTGCCTTGACTTCAGAAAGGTATATTCCAAACAGGAATGGTCCCAGTACTGACTTCTGTGGCACACCATTAGTAAATGGCGTCTTGCTGGATCTGAATTCATGCACGTTAACCATGTGTCCTGCCCAGGAGCCAGTTGGCTACCCATCTGGTGACATAGGGATTTATGCCCAGTTTTGTGAGTTTATTTATAATACCCGAGTGGGGGAATTGTGTCAAATGCCTTGAGCAGGTCGGAGTAAGCAGTATACACCAGTTTACCCTCATCCATGACCTTAGTGACTTTCCCAAAGAAATCTACCTGATTCATTAGGCATGATCTGCCCTTGACAAAGCCGAATTGGGTTGGGTCTAGTGTTTTGAGGTCTCCCATGTCATTATTTATCAGCCCCATGATAATTCACATCATGTTTTCAGCAAGTTATCTCATTCAACAGGAAGGGATAATTTAACAATGTGTTCTTCTTAACTAGTCATGCTGCAGTGCTGGAGTAACTTATACAAGTAATACAGGTAATACAGGGAATACTGCTAAGTATGTGTGATATATGAGGGGTTCCCACCCTATGGGGGCACTTATTTCATTAATATGGATATTTGCAACTTGTCTTCATTCAAACTGACATAGATTTTGACTTTCACAGTATAAGTAGGGAGGTCACCATGAGCTATATAATAGTTTATGAACATTTTTTCCTTATCTTTTAAGTTATTGTCTAAATGAAAATATATAAGTTGACAGTGTCAGAAGCACTTATGAACTCTCAACTTTATGTTTGCAGGAAAGATGCATGAAACTGAGGCACAGTGATCAACAGTATCTTCCTACAGCAAGGGCCTCTCTAGTTGGGTTCTTCGATGGAGTGCATTCTGTGCAGAGTCTGCATGTCCACCCTGTGCTCATGTAGGTTGTTTCTGGATTTTGTGATTTCTTCCCACATTCCAAAATCATGCCGTAGGTGGATTGGCAACTTCTAAACTGTCTGTAATGGAGAAAAAAAAAAGGCCTGTTAATTTACTTCCACCCCCCTTGCTTAGTAAACTCCCTGGATGTCAGCAGCTGTCCACAGGTTTACTACTGGGGTTGTGCTGTGATTCATAATTATGGCTGGAGGAAATATGTGCACTAAAAGTTTAGTTTAATTTGAAGAATGTAGATGTTAAATAGTGAAAATAGTTAAAGCCTAAACTGTTCCCTGACTGATTCAGATTCTGAATAGCAAACCTTAGCATTATAAAATCCAAAACAGTGTGGATACGAGTTACTGACTTGTGTTAACTTCCTATACCAGGAGGAAGGCTTACCTCATGTCTCTTTGCTTAAACTCTACCTGGCAGATGGTTTTGGAAGATATTTTGAGCTGTATGGTTAAAGGAGACAATATCTACAATATCTACAAAAAGAACTACTACTGTGAACTTCAGGAAACCCATTTATATAAACCCAAACAATTCTGGTCTTCGATCAACAAACTCCTTTCACCTGGTACAGCAAAAACTCCCTCCCCAATAAACGCAGACCCAGGAACTCCTAGCCATACTGCAAACACCTTTAACACCTTTTTTATTGATACCATCCAATCACTTGCAAAACAAATGAACACCATTAACTTTTACCCTCCAGATAATCATGTAGATTCCCCCCATAACTTCACTCTTCACCCAATCTCTACCTCCTTCATCTACAAGCTTATTCTTAAACTGAAACCCTGTACCCCCTCTGCTGACAAACTCCCCTCTCTCTTTCTTCAAAAGGCTGCTAAGCAGATTGCATACCCTATATCGATACTCATTAATAGGACTATCCAAGAGGGAACCATACCAGATATATGGAAAATATCTCATATCATCCCATTACACAAAGGTGGTAACTCTATTGAGTATACTAACTTTAGACCTATTGCCCTTCTCTCTCCACTAGCCAAGATTATGGAGAAATGCATCCACCAACAACTCATACAATATCTCTCTGCACACAACATAATAGCCAACTGTCAACATGGTTTTAGACCCCACCATAGCACCTCCACTGCCCTCCTTTCCTTCGTTGATACTATCAACAACTATCGCAACTCAAATCTTCTCTCCTCTGCTCTATTCATTGACCTCTCTAAAGCTTTCGACATGGTTAACCACTCTTCCCTTATTAACATCCTTAAATCCCTCTCATTTGATAACCTGGCTATTAAATGGTTTACATCTTATCTAAGCAACAGGCATCAAGCCGTTCTTTGGGACAATCATATCTCTTCACTACTACCCGTTTCTATTGGAGTCCCACAAGGCTCTATTCTTGGTCCACTTCTTTTCTCCCTTTACATAAACAATCTCAACACTATCATCCCACAAGCTACCTGCATCCAATATGCTGACGACTCCACAATTATTTGCTCAGCATCTACCTCCTCAGAGCTACTCACTCTAACTCAAACCACCTTCAACACTGTAGAAACTTGGTTCACTAGACGTCACCTCCTCCTCAATGCTAAAAAAACAAAACTTCTCCTTTTCACTCCTACCACTCGAGGGTCCCCATTACACTTCAACATTTTATCCAATGACACCACTGTTATCTCTCCTGACACATCAACTAAACTGCTAGGAATAACCATCGATAACAATCTCTCTTTTGATCAACACATCAATAACATCATCAAAACTGTTAATAAAAAAATTGGATCATTATACCGTATCAAACCTTTTCTCACACCTTCTACCAGAGCTACTATTGCCCACTCCCATCTGATTTCTACCCTCTTTTATGCCTCACCTATCTTCACTAACCTTAAGAAGGCCAACCTAAATAAACTAGCAACTTGTTACAATAGCATTGCCCGCTTTGCCACCAGCAACCCTTTCAGAATACATCACTGTCAAAACCTAAAACTCCTAGGCTGGCTGGAGCTACAGAACTGTCTTTTGATCTCCCAACTTACCATGGCTCACAAGATACTGTACCAACCCTATAATACCCCTATACTTTCTCAACTTTTAATCTAATCTTACCTCCCTTCGATCTTCATCTAAACTCATGACCAAATCTGTAAAGTCCCATAACTCAGCTGGTGACTCTCTGTTCACTAATACTGTAGGAAGGATATGGAATCAGCTACCTACTGATATCACTCTAACCCCCTCCTTACCACTCTTCAAACAAAAAATCAAACTGTACTTCCAAAATCACTGGCTCTGCTCCTGCAGGACTCCTGACTAATCTTGTTCTTTCCCCCTACACTTCAACTATCTTTACACTATACTTATTTACTTTACTTATTCCTTCTTCCTATTACCCTGCTACCCTCCTCCTATGTTCCTACCCTCTCCTCCTTTCTCTCTCCCCACTCCTCTTTTCCATCAAAATACTCTTTTCCACTCTACACTATTGCCTCTTTCTGCCTTCTGCCTATATACTTCTTCTGTAATTCCTTTCTGAGTCTCCCATTCTACTTTTTTCTCTCCAACAGATTTCAAATATATGTTGCTAATCTTGATGTTTTGTAATGTTTTACTGAATAATAATTTTTTTGACTATGTTCCTAAGGAATTTTATTTTTTTTTTTTTTGTATTACTAAACATATATTCTTAGTGTACTGAATTTATTTTATTTTATTATTTGTCTCCTTGTAATTTAGTATCTGTGGAGCTTTTCTCCCCGGGCCTCTACTGAAAATGGACATATATCCAGCTAGACTAGCCCGGTTAACAAATGTAAAATAAAATAAAATAAATAAATAAATAAAATAAATCTACCAATGGTGTGTTACCAGATGAGGAGAAGTGGTTTTGTTCAGGGCCAAATCTGTAGGCTGAATCCTTTTGCCAGCTGGTACAGGAAGGGATCTTGGCATTGTCCCTACAGGGTAATCTGAGGTACTATTGTGGCCAGCCTCAAGAAAGTAAATGAAAGTTTATTGGGAGACTTGTGGGATCTGATAGCAAAGGCTGGAAAAGAGCAGATAGATACATACAAAATACAATTTAAAAATGAATAAGTATGTCTAGTATGATAGCCCATGGAAAGGTGTCTGATGAAAAACTGGGGAACTAGGATTGACCAGCAAGCTGACTGTGTGTGTGTGTGTGTGTGTGTGTGTGTGTGTGTGTGTGTGTGTGTGTGTGTGTGTGCAGTGGTGGAGTTGTATGGTCAATGGCCAGATTACCTATCTGGGGCGAGGGTGTGGATTTATAAAGCATAATGCTGCTCTGTGGAGTTAGATAAAGTTTAGGACAAATCCAGAAGTCCAGAGGGGACTGATGCAGGCCACCATTAGCAAAGCAACACAGACTACCAATCAAGTTCTCCCAGGCTGACAAATGCTGAATCCCCCTGGACTGAATAACATCAGAAAAGTCAACCATTTTTTGTTTATACTGTGGGATAATATTTTTTGCTTCCAAGGAAGTTGTGAAAGTATATCTCTCACATAATGTGTTGGTTTCTTAAGGATGAAAATGTTGTCCGTGAAGATGAGACAGTTGATACATTGTCTAAGGATGCCCATATCTAGCAAGCAAACATTTTGAAATTGTATATCCCTGCTCTCTGGACCTGTATTAGGGTGAGCTATTAGGGTCTGAGGGCTAGGTTTTGCAGAGGTCTCCTAATGTGGTCTCTAGGGTTAGGGCCTGGAATTGTAAAGTACTACAATATGTTATGAGATAGTGCTATCATATGGTATTAGAGCTATCTGATATGCAAGCTAGCTGCTCCGAGCTTAACTACACACAATGTTTCACTAAATTGCAGGTTATAATCTTACTACTAGTTTTATAGGTAAATTTAGTTGTCCAGACCCTTGTTTATGTACAGGTGCTGCCAACTGGTGCCATGCGATATGTAGCATAGACCAAATGTCCCTAATTTATAGAAGCCAAAATTAAAGTAAAATCTAACTTCTGAGTCCTGTGACCAATAAATTAACATCACTTTGAGCCCCTTGGAGTACTTCCCAGCTCAGATAGACCAGGCAAACACCTTCTGCCACAAGATTGATGACCTTAGTTCTCTTAAAAATACAGCAAAAATGACCATCAAGTGCAGTGCAACATCTAACAACTTATCCCCTAGCTGACTCACACTTCTATAAGGTGATTACATGACAAAACACTGCAAGTACCAAACAGTAAAGAAGAAAATGTGATTTGTAACAAAAATGCACTTTAATGCTCAGAAAATTGTAAAATACAAGCTATGATCACTTAAATAGTGAAAATCGAGTGCAATAATACAGTTTGGGAACTTACGTTTACCTGGGTGGCACTGGACTCAAGTGAAAAGACTTCCTGAAGAACAGACAAGTAGCCAAGGTTGCTGACATCTGTGGAAATGAGCACAGAGCTGTACAAATGCGCCTAATTTATAAAGGCAGAAATTAAAGTGAAATCTAAGTCATAAACCCTCTGGCCAATAAAACAAACTTTGAGCTTCTCTGGCATGCTTCCAGCTTAGAAAGACCAGACAAACACCTTCTGCTACAGAATGGATGACCTTAGTCTTCTTAATGTTAAAGCACATCAAAAAAGCACCCACACGTACAAAGCAACAAGTTATTCACTAGCTAAATCAACCAAACAGTAAGGAGAAAAGTCAATTTGTAACAAAAATACACCTTAAATGCTAAGAAAACTGAAAAATACAAGCAGCAATAATTTAAACAGTGAAAAACAAGTGCAATAATACAGTTTGAGAACTTATCTTTGCCTAGCTGTTACTGGATTCAATGGAAACACATCTTGAAGCACAGGCAAGGAGCCAACGTTTGCTGAGCCCTGTAGAAATTAGTAGATATAAGTCTATCAACATTGTCATTTCCTGTTCACAAACTGAATATTTGGCTGAAAGGGGATCTGGCATTCAGGATTAGATGGAGGAGAACCACTTCTTGGCTCTACAGCACTCTATGTTGATTTATTGACTGTTGATGCTAATAATATGCATAATCCAATCAAAATACATTTTTAGGATATGAACCTTGAAGGGAATCTAGATGAGGCATTAGTCTGTTTTCCAAGCTATCGCACTGTTTTATTTCGTTCAATTGTAATTCACATGTCTAAAGTTAAGAGAATTGATGCTTTTAAATGATGACAGAAATAAAATGCTGAAAATAGCTCTCAGAGGGTTAAAGAGGAAACAGTTCTTTTAAAAATAAATGCCTGAATAACCTCTCCTTGAGCTTGAACATACTGTATATGTGAATTCACTCTTCAAGGTCCCTGAAATTTGCTCAGCTGGCTTATTTTAGCAAACATAAAGGGCTGCATTCCAAAACTATTTACATCTGTGACAAGGCACATTGCAGCATCACATTCATTCTGTGAATGTTTGCATCTCACCCCAAAACGTAAAATATACATTTAGTGAAAACAGCTGCAAAATGTTAGTTTCAGATAATATGCCATTTCTACATTATGTTACACTATTTTATAGAAATGTCAAGGTAAAAAAAAGTCTACCCAAGTCTTTAGGTGTATGCTCTTTCCTAGCTATGATTGCTGATGTGTGTAGAGCTGTAATATTTTATAAAGATAAAGATTTACAGCCAGATTCAATAAAGCCTATATGGTCCATTGACACCGTGATACAATGTGCACTTCTTGGACTTGAATATAAATATGAATCTTGAACAAAAATGATTCATCAGTACGGTTTTCAGAAAGGACACCTATACTAATAATTTCCTTCATTTTGAGAGTGGTCATCCTTTATTCATGAACCTGAACTTGGTCAGAGGACAAATTATACACCTTAATAGATTAATTTCAGATAATGAAAATTTAATTTGTGAGGCAAACAAACTTATTTTCATTTTTGTCCAGAGAGGGTATCCATATGAAAAACTAAGGGAAATTTGCGAGCAGATATTATTGGTTAGGATGGAAAAGTTCCCACCAATTTTAACTAGTGAGTTTATAACTAACAACAACAGTGGGAAAGTAAAAGAAATGGACTGTGCCTTTCCTCTTCCTGTTAGTATTGATTTCTATACTATCAAACAGTCAATTTCCAACAACTGGAAAATTATTTTGGGAAACCAAGACTTAGAGTATTAGAGGACCACCCACACTTCATTTATAAAAAGGTTGCAAGTGTAAAGTCCATTTTAGAAATAGGAGAACACAAAAGGAGCCACTGGCACTTACCCTTGCTATAACTGCAAACAATGCAGGTTTATTGATTCACCAAAAATATATATTTTTTTCCACACATTAATAAATGGTGGTCAGTAAAGGCAGATACAACTGCAAAAGTATGGGGGTAGTATATTTGGCAAACTGCTCCACCTGTCATAATTTCTGTGTGGGGAAAATAACTAGAGCCCTTTATAAAAGGATTTACGAACATCATTTGGCTATTAGAAATAAAGATACTAATGACACTTTAGTCAAACATGCTTTGGAGTGTTCCATCTTCAAGAAATTTGTATTTTCTGTGTTGGATGAAATAGATTTGACTCCATTTGTCACAGAATTTAATAATGCCCTGGGAAACAAAGAGCTTAGATGGCAGGTTTTCCTTAGGGCAGATCATATTCCTGGTCTAAATGAGACCTTAAATGTTAAATGTCTTTTAAATAACAGACTATATTATTAAATAGTTTATTTGACAAGTATTTTACAGTAGGCACACATTTGTATGTGCTATATGCTTTTTGTATACATGTCAAGTGTTATATTTTACATCTGATATAACTTTTTATCTGTGTGGACAGTCATCATTCTGTCTTCTTTTTATGGTTTTGTTCTGAACATTGCAGCATCACATTCATTCTGTCAATGTTTGCATCTCACCCCCAAACATAAATATACATTTAGTGAAAACAGCTACAAAATATTAGTTTCAGATAATATGCCATTTCTACATTATGTTACACTATTTTATAGAAATGAAAAGGTAAAAAAAGTCTACCCAAGTCTTTAGGTGTATGCTGTTTCCTAGCTATGATTGCTGATTTGTGTGTAGAGCTGTAATATTTTAAAAGATGAAGATTTTCAGCCAGATTCAATAAAGCCTATACGGTCCATTGTCACTGTGATGCACACACGGTAGTGTAATGTTTTGGATGCAGTAAGTGGCTTTTCACAGTGTGTAGACCCATGCACCGCTACGTAAACAAGGTAAACACCATGAAATGCAAATTACTGCATAAGCAACTGAATTGTATCCTAATCAACCAATCCAATATGGAAAACTATTCAACAAGCTATAAAGCAACCATGTAGGACTCAGTGCTGGTTTTCAATGTGAATTGCAAAAACCTATTGGAATACAGCCATAGAACGGAGTATACATAGAACGGAGTATACACAGAAACAATGTTAGCGGCGGTTGTTGCTTTAATTCATGTGTATGTGCAACAGGCTGAAGTCTATGCTGCTGCTGCTGCTAATAGACCACAGCCAAGAAGGAGAAGAGTTTTCAGACCACAAGTAACTTATTACAATCTACATGATGTGGGAATTGTAGAGCACTAGAGGGTGGATAGAGACACACTACAGGAACTCTACAACCTCTGTTGTTCTTAACTCAGAGCTAGGGCAAACCAAGGGGAACCCATCCCAGTGGAGACAAAGGTATGTGTAGCACTTAGAATTTTAACTGCAAGTACATTCCAGAGACCAACAGAGGACATGCTGGGGGTGTCACAGGCATCAGCATCCAGGATCCTCCATCAGTTCCTGAATGCTATGCTACAAAATGCTAGTGACCACATATATTTTCCCCATACTCCTGAGGATAGGGCCAGAAATATGCAGGAGCTCTTTTCCGTTGCACACTACCCTGAAGTACTGGGTGACATAGATTGCACACATGTAGAAATTAAGGTACCACCCAGGGAACAGGGAAGGCTCTACATTAATTGAAAGAGCTTCCACTCTATTAACTGCCAAGTGATGTGTAATGCTAAGGGAATCGTCTTGAATGTGCGTGCTGGCTAACCAGGCAGTTACAACAACTCATATATCTGGCACACCTCTCAGCTGTATGTTCACTTAGGGGGATATCCCACAGAGTCATTTAGTGGGGGATGCAGATTATGCACTGGAACCATGGCTGATGACACCAGGAGTTGCAATGGCATGTTCTCGCCCATGGTCAGATGCACTGTTGCTACCTGAATGTGACTGATATCTACTGGAGAAGCTTCCCTCATAAGGACACCCAGGACCAGGACCCCATGGCCTGTGATGTTTGGGTGTGGATAGATCAACCACTGATGCAGCAGTGGAAGTACTGCCACTATAGGAGCATGATCTGGCATGGTCACATTGCCTAACAGCAGATGATGTGGCTGACCAATGACCAAGAGGGATGCCATCCCCCTTCCAGCAGATGTTCCATCACAGACACCGCTTGTTCCAGTGTGCCAGTCATCTGATCCATTGAATTGGTAACATGGTGGAGGCAGTCACACATGTCAGCCTGTGCCACATCTACAGTCCTAAACCTTTCTCAGGAGAACCTATGGGGATGTGCCTGTGCTTCCATGATGGCCCTAAGCATACTTTGTGGGGCATGGGAATAGACACCTGGATCAGGTGGAGGATGGACAGCAGACCTCCTCTGAGCACCCCTAACAACTCTCCTATGTGGGACGTTGCTCACACTTTGGCTACACCAGAGTCAACAGGCACTGAAGCCACAGTAACCACACTTCCGTGATCAATTGTCTCATCCTCCCCCTGTCCAGTATCTGAGGGCTCACTAGGGCGTAGACCTATTGGCTGTGTCTGATGGAATTTTAGGGGATGGTGGTAGTCAAACTCAGTGTCAGATTCAACCTCTGCACCCCCAAACTGTGCCTCTGTTTGGCCATCAATCATCATCAGAGTCTACTGATACTCTGACATCAGGTGGTAGAAGTCATACACTTCCTCTGTCAGGATCACCTGTGATAACAAGCAACAAACACAGGAAAAATTAGCATCCACACTACTGTAGTCAAATATGTGCTAACAAGATAACAGCGGTGCCATTATTAGACAATACAGCAATACTCACAACAGTCCTGACATCAACATCACACATTAAAATATTTCTTTGAATTGCTCATCAGTACTGACATAAAAATGTCTGGCTTACCATGTGTAGAGCATGATATGCTCTGTATGACGGATGGCCCTGGAAGAAGATAAGCGAAAGATGAGGACAACATCATCACAATTAACAGTAACACAGGGGGTAATACATTTTCCTCTTTATATGTCCATTGATTATACCTTCAACAAGAGCTTAGAACTAACCTAAGCCCACACGTAATCAATCAGAATGTGATGTTAACTGCAGCAATCTTCAACAACGCGTCCCCCCCCAAAAAAAAAAAAAAAACTTCTTGTGAAACAGAACTAATGTGCTGTCCCTGAAACAGTAGCAGCAATGTCAAGGACATGCTGTTTTGCACTTTCCTGGAAGCTGTCTGGATCCCTGATAGTGGACATTAACTCTTCATTTGCTGTTAGTTGTGTCTCTGTAGCAGCACAACTCCAGTACCCATCCCATCATGGGCCACTGCAGCTGCTCTCCTCCATGCAGACGAGATCATTTCTGTGATCCTATGGTACACCTGATCATATGCCATGCGGCACCACCTACTGCATTAATGATATCTGCTGCAAAATTTGCATTTTACCTGACATATCCTCATGTCCCCTCTCAAGCAGAAAGGCACCATATCACCTAAAAGTTTCTACAATGACCTGATTCTCAGGGTCAGTAAAGGATGTTTTTCAGGGACTGAGATGCCTGGGTGCTGTAGTCCTAGATGTCCTAAAAGACAACAGAACAATAATACACATAACTACAAAACCACTGTTTCCAGATAAAACAGAAAAGGTAGCATTTCAGTATTGCCAACTGGAGAAAAATAAAACAGTCTAAAGATTTGTAAATGAACAACAGGCTGGATGCAAAAAATGAGTGCAACAATAGCAACATGTCCTTGTTTGTGTCATAAGAGAAATGCAGCTTTTGTCCCCCACCCCCAAAAGAACAGCCAAATGGCACATTTTGCTAACAAACCATCTTTGAAATGCTAAAAGTGCTATCAAATGAACTGTCCTTGTAACATCTCTACAGATTTAACACAGAACATTCTATTTTAAGATATTGCCAGTCATGTATACCTGTGAAATGCCCTGACAAACATGCCCATGCCATCATTAGACTTATAATTAATGCATACAGATAAAAGTGTTGCCTTTGTTAATCAAAATATATATAAAGCTATTAAACATATTTTTCTTAATTACATTTCAGCATATGCAGTATATAGTTGATAAAATGCAAGCATACCTTCTCAAATTCAATAATCTTCTGTGCATATATATCCTAAAGTAATAGCCTCTTTTCTGTGTCTCTAGATAAACCAAGTCTCCTCACCTTTATTTTCCCTAGCTACATGGTTGCCTTTTTATAGTGTAGATTCAGGGCTGTCAGCACAGTGAATATGCAAATGAGGTGTGAGTTCATTAGAATTGCTGATTACCCAATACCTAGCTCCATGTTGTGCAGTCACTCCCTCAGTGTTTGTTTTTAATTGGTTGCAACTGTGAATGATTACTGGTAGGGAGAAGAAAAACACAACAGCAATGCAGGTAGTGGGTGTGCCATAGTTTTAGATGTAATTTTGTCAAGGCTGGAAATGTAAGTAAACAACACACAATTCACAGGTTCTGTTCATTAACACCCCCCTCCCATTTGTTGGCAACTGCATATTATATTATTGCCATTTAATATCCTCACACATTTTAATGACAATGATATTGAATGGCTTACAGACTGCATGTCTCAGATTATTGGTCAGATAAGAGATGAATGGGCAACAATCACAGAGATTTAAGACAGAGCTGCATATTTGTAAGCAATACTCATAACGGGTTGTTTGATCACTCAGTGCTCCACAGTCAAAATTAATAAATTACAAATAACTGTCATATGGTTTCACACTATTGTAGATGATGTTGCAGTTGGCTGTATGTAGAATGACTTCAAGTTCCTTGTTGCATAGGTGTTTGTTTGGCAAAAAGGGATAAGGCACCCATACTGTGTTCTGAAGGTTCACTGGAGTGAGAGTTCAAATCCAGAGCTATGTAGAAATGTACTAACACTTGTAGTGTGTATGTCATAGATTGATTTTCCTCATTTCAACTACTTTTTCCTTTTTGGGGGCGGGGTTACCGTTTTTGCACGATGCATAGCTTAGCACAAATGGGGGGGTTACAGTTTTTGCACGATGCATAGCTTAGCACAAACATGGGAAACGGAGAAAAAAATGAATGTCAGGTTTGGCTGTGCTAATCTCATTTGTGGGTAGTACAGCCGTCCACAAACTAGGCTACTGGCCCACCTAGGAAGCAGACAGAACACCTGCAAACAGGGTGTCTGTAAAAGGGCAAAAGACAAAAACAATACAGTTTTGCAATTTTTGTTTTTCATCATGCAACTTCACTTAGTGGTGTTGCACGGCATTGCACAGTGGCTAGCAAGGTCCCCCAACACCTGCAGACAGGACTCAAGACAGACAATAATTGAAACCAGATACATTCAGTTAATTCTGATGGGCACCATGCAAACATGCTAAGCAGCACTACACAGTGGTTAACAGAGAGACCTTAAGAATGATTAGGAAATTAAGGAATGTTATGTAACCAGTCCTATGACAGCAAGTGTAAGTGTAGGACTGGAGTACAAATCGTCCTAGGTTCTCATATAGGGTGTGCAACCTATTTTTACTGTTGTGACAGTGCAGTTTATAGCAATGAACTAAAAATAGATAAGTGCTATTTTAATATTCTTGTGTCAACAAGTGTAAATGTCAGACTGCCATACACATTCTACTGGGTTCTAATATGGGATATCCCATACACTTTTACGTTTATTCCACTTCCCATTATATTCACTCTCACTTATAACACTTTAGATAGTGGAGCTCATATATATATATATATATATATATATATATATATATATATATATATATATATATGAGGCATAAGACAGCATTATTGTGTTTTCAGATGTATAACTGAGGGTATACTGTCTATTATATTTCTGTAAGTATAATTCTGCTATCTGGACTTGCATGGCCTTCACAATTACAGAAAGTACATAGACAACTGGATCTATATTCAATAATCTTGTCAAATTACACACATGCATGTGTAACAGCTCAAACTGTCACCTGTATGTATGTATAATTCCTAATGTCTAAGCAGTACTTATTCTGTGGCAAAGAGGGAAAATCAACATTGTGAAAGAAAATATGTTGTCCATTATGCTTAGGTTTGAATCCCACAGTGTAAAAATCAATTTAACTCAGTGTATAAAGGCAAAAACATAACTCACTCAACATTTACCTTCCAATTTCCAATACATATTTCCAGGCTACATCAGTAGACACCCCTGAAACTAAGGCTGAGTGTCAGATTAACCTTCCAGTTTCAATTATTTAATTCCTCCCTGGCTGGCACTGCTGCACACCACTTAGCATTCTGCAAACTCAGCTGGCATCATTGCTCAGATATGCGCACTACCAGTAAACATGATAACTAGAATTGCTGGGAAAGCATCAACTTCTATTGCTCTCTTTCAGCTGGTAGACATGGCTGGCATTAAACAGAAAGGTGCCAAGTTAAAGGCACAGAGATATCGTGTCCAGGATATTTACTGGACTCCTGGTAAAGTGCCACAGTCAAAGGCTTCTGCAGAGGGACTATTCTGGCTCCCAGTACAAGTCTGGGGTGTGGAATAGTGTTGCCCAGGTTGTATCCAGTGTCACTGGCATCCAACACACTAAAGAGCAGTGTAGGCATCATTTTCATGACCTACATAGGAAAAAAAGTGATACCCTCAACCATTGGTTGAATGAGTTTGAGACTGTGGATATCCTACTGCTGTGTAAGTATGACAGTAAGAGAGTACTTGTAAAACTTAGAAAGCTAAATATAGGCAAGACTGGTATGCATAATGCTCTTCTGTTCTTTTCTGTTCTTTCCCCAGCTGTCACTGAATGTCATTTCAATAGGCAAGCTCGTGTTGCTTGAATGGAGAGACTGAGGAAAGCAAGTGGTATGTATGCAGCAGAAGAGAGGTGTTATTGTTGCTTTAAATGTTAAAGATAGCTTTTTGGGTCTTTTATGCAGTTGCATCAAATTGAGCATGCATATACCAACTGTAAAAGCAAGTATGTTGCATGCATTAGTCTGTAGTACAAACCAATTGTAGCAGTCAAGTATTAGACTCTAGTCATTGGATGTGGGTTCACATACCATGATTTGCAACTACAGTATACAATACGATTATTTCTTTAATAATATTTATATTAAATTAAAACTCTATACCAGTGCTGTAAACTGTAATCTGCATAATTGGAACACACATGTTTCAAGGATTACTTTCAGCAATCTGTAAAATAGTGTGTATTTGTTAGAATGTATACTTTAATGTAATACTTCAGATAAAAGAGTTGTATAATTGTGTTAATGCATTGTATATAATTGTGTTAATGCATCATATGCCACATATGACGGCACTAATTTTATCTCTTTTTTTCTCTCACCCCAACCCTTATCTCTCTCTCTTTTTTTTATTTTCTACTATGTGTCATCAAAATGTCTCTGTGTCATCCATGTGTACCACATCACTAAATGCTACAGAGCACAGTGAGGTAGGCCAGCCCCACTGGATAGACCTGTCCTTGTTCCACTGGCTCCAGCACCCATGCCTAGCACGTCCGGGAGCTAACCTGGCAGCACTGCCTCTGCTGT
Organism: Protopterus annectens; assembly: GCF_019279795.1. NCBI lineage: Eukaryota > Metazoa > Chordata > Ceratodontiformes > Protopteridae > Protopterus > Protopterus annectens. The sequence continues at coordinate 721,216,879 of NC_056731.1, forward strand.
CCCTAAACTACCTATACCCTCTGCTAGTACTGCCCTGGAAATAGTGCAGTGGTACCCTCTTGGAGCAGTGGGAGAGGTGATGGTTTCATCACCCACGGGGAGATGCCAAGTTTGGTGCATAGGGTCGTGCACCACACCATTGGTGTATGCCTACCCTGGATGGAGAGGCTGCTCTCCCTCATGGTCCATAGGAGAAGACATCAAGCACTCCAGTTGCCAGTGGAATAATGGGACAGTGATGACAGTCCAAAGGGTGAGGACTCAATTCTCACTGTCTCCAAGCTTGATGGGCATGAGCCTGTGTTGTCCAATCCCTCACCCCAATCATGGTTTCCCCCAGGCTTTTTTGTCCCTTACCATCCCTGTCTCTTATCTTGTCTGTCTTGTTTGTCTGCATTTTCTTCTTCACCTACCCAATGTACCTGACCCAGACATACCTATATCCCTTAACCAGCTGTTTTTCTTACTGAAATAAAAAAAAAATGGGCACCTGTCCCACAAAAAAAAAAAAAAAAAAAAAATATCATCCTATACATAGCTGTCCATTTTGAACACATCTTCTTGACACACTTGATTTGGTCCAGTTACCTTTACAGCATGATTACATCATTGTCATCCCTCTCTCTGTAGGTGACAGTCCAAACTGAGCTAATATTCTGGGCATATGATCGTTTTTTTACTGTTGAAGAAATGAATAGCTATGGTTCTTTCCTAGCTCCCTCCTGCACATTCCTGTATTGCTTTCCCTTTGTTCTTTCCCCTGCTTGCTTCCCATTTTGCCACTTTCCTATCTACCACATTTTAACACCTATAATCTGGTCAAAAAATAGAATTACACACAAAACAATAAGTAGCAATGGATTCCTTCACTTTTTGTCTTCTGTGTTTGCAGTGTGCTTGGCAGCAATGCTAAGTGATGGTGAGTGGCGGTGCAATGCTGTGGTTGCCTCCATGCAATGCTGCTTAACCCAGCTGCCCTATGCCAACACACAGCAACACATGTACTACCGACAATTAAATTTTTACATTATCACTGTTCATTTAAAAGTCTTAGATACACCTGGACTCAAACCCAATATCATCTGGGTTCAAAAAGAAATACATCAATGCATTTACACCTATACCACAGAGTTTATGCAGCAGTTGTGCTTCATACACTCAGCACTAACTCTCAGACTTTTAGCAATGTGGCTCACATTTGAGCATTGCCTAACTATGTGCAAACAGAGAAAGCAATGGAAATGTGTATATTTCATGGGCAAACACTTTGCCAAACGTTGCACAAACCCGCTGCTCAGTGCACTATGGAAAACTAAATATTATTATGTATTAGTGCTGTTTACTGTCCATTTCTTGCTTATGACATGAAATTACACGTGGAAACATAACAAACTGAAGGAACTATCTAACAATATGTCACATATTTACAATACCATCATGTGTTGCCTTCCCCAAGTATTGCAAATCTGGTGTCTCAGTACTTTTTTCACACATATATCAGCTACACTACATAAATGAATATGTTGTTTGATATGCAATACACATCAATCTGATAACATGCAGAACTACAACTATTGACTTATAAACCTAAACAGCCTTATCTGCAAGGCTATGGAAGGAATCATCATGGACCTTATCAACAGGGACATAGATGACCTTCAACACACTTGACCCACCAATTTTCATTTTGTCAAGGGGAAGAGCTTACTTATTAAACTTAGTGGACTTCTTTGATAATGACCCCCAAAGACCTGGATGAAGGATAACAGGATATACCGCCTATTTATCCAAGGCCGTTCACACTCTCACCTATTCAGGTATCATAATGAAACTCTCATATCTGGGGATTATCTCACACAGATTAATAGATGGATGGCAAAATGACTCACTGACAGAATGCACACTGTCAAATTTGGGGACTGCACCTTCACCATAAGACCACTTACCAGTGGAATATCACAAGGATCTGTGCTGGACCCTCAGCTGTTTGGAAACTATTTCTCTGAAGTCCAGACAAAGGAAGATGGCCTGTGGCTTACCAAATTTGGAGATGACTGTCAACTGCACCCACTCATATAGAGCCCCCAACAATGTTAATATATTTCAGAAAGGGCTGACACAGACCAATGACTGGTGCCAAACTCACAGACTGAACCTTAAAGCAAAAAAAATGCCTCATTGTCCCCTTTGGCAATGAAGTACCCCCTGCTAATTATGATTTACATAGCACCCTCTAAGCTCACAGTGTTGTAAGACTTGGGAACACATTTTGATAGCAATCTACACTTCAATCACTATGTATCCATAGTGGTGAGACACACATTGTACATTGTGCACTTCATAAATAAATGCATCACATCCAAGACTAGGGTGGTAATAGCTCCACTGTACTCAACCCTTATCAATCACTAATTGAGTACAATGCTACCCTGTTTCTGTACATCACCAGACACCAGCAGCAATTGGAGAAAACACAGAGGTTTGTGACCAGGAGAATCCAGAACCTACAAAACATGACATACATGGAAAGACTGAAAGACTTGTCACTGTACTCAGTATCATGCAGGCTGCTGAGAGGTGACCAGTGCCTGGCCTAAAGAGCAGTCTCAGACCCTGCCTTACTTAGAAATGCTGGACATTTGCAAATCAAATGGGACAAGAATAACTTGCTCCAGGGATCTCAACCTATCCTGTGACATAAACAGAATATGCTGGGGAGACAGATATGTCTCCCAGTGATTGTCACTCCTCTGTAATAGGCTCCCACTGCATGTGAAGCAGTGCTCCTCAATTACCCTTTTCAAGTGCAACATTGACAACTGGATGGGTGACTGCAAATTCACCCCTGGGGTGGCACCTATGTCCCTCATGGACAGGGGCAGTCAGTGCTGATGACAAAATTGCTGTGCTAACAATGACCATCTAACTATGCTTAATAAGGGTACTTGTGTTTTTACACAGCTAGGCTTGTAAATGCCTTAGAGCCATTAACCTAGTAACCTCCAATGAACCTATGAAGCTAGGAACCAATGCAGGCCTCCCAACATCTTCTCTTCAACATGTTGTACTGATGTTATCCACTATAAGTTGTTTTGCAGCCTAGTTAAATTCAGACTTGTGCCATGGTGTTAGCATAAATTACTGAGTTCTTTAGTCTGTGTACTTATATAGGTAGGGATTCTGTTCTCACTGCAGTCAACTGTGTGTTTGTGTTTGTGTGTGTGTTTGTGTGTGTGTGTGTGTGTGTGTATGTGTGTGTGTGTGTGTGTGTGTGTGTGTGTGTGTGTGTGTGTGTGTGTGTGTGCACTTGCTAGACATTACAGAGAGCCTTTTACACCAGCATCTAGGACACTGTTATAGCCATATTCTCCTCACCAGACACTGCTGATGTCATCAGATTTATCTAATTTGTGGATGTGCAATAATCTCACTAGAGCAGGGTCAGAGACTGGCCTGGAGGCCAGCCAGAAGTCATCTCATCTCATACAATACAGATTACAGTGACATGAACTTCAGTCTATCCACAGACATCATGGCATGGTTTGTAGACACTGTGTTTTCTTGGTGAGTAACCCCTGTGGTCTCTTCAACTGTTGCATGTGTTTGGTGAGGTACATGCAAAAGAGAACATTATACTCTATAGTAGTTTTCTGATGAGGTTTGAGTACAGTGCTGTAATATACTCCTGAGATCTGAATATGATGGTATGACTTATGATGTACACAACATAGGTTTTTGATACCAGTGGGGACACTTGGTGGTCGAAGTTCAGATTGCTATGTACATGTGTTTCCAGTGCTTGCATCACTGGGTTTCACTATAGCAGGACTGTTATCAATGCTGTAATTAGCAGGGAATGCCACTTTGCAGAAGGCCAAAATAAAGACATATGTTTGCATTTATTTTTAGACTGGCTTTGTCACCAGTCATTTGTCTGTGCTAGCTCCTCCTGTAGTATGCTATCATTATAGGTGGACTCAATGATTGCACCTAGTATACAAGAAACAGCAAACACAGTAAGTCAAAGGCTGTGTATTGTAGCCTGAACTCTCAAAAAATAGATTCCAAACAGTAAAGGGCCAAGCACAGATGCCTGGGGTACACCAATGGTGACAGCTCTACCAGTGCAGGTTGATTCACTGACTTTCGCAGTATGTGTTCTGTCAGTGAGCCAATTAGTTACCCCATCGAGTGACATAAGGCTTAATCCCCAGCTGGGAGAGTTTCTCAATGATACCTGCACTGGGGATTGTGTTCAATCTCTAGGCCACTTGAGGCTAGCCAGTATGCACAGTCTTACCTTCATGCATGCCTATCACACAAAAGCAATGGGCTGTGACAAGATCACAGATTGCCTGTCATGTGACTCATCACATACACCTTCCTGACACTGTTGAATACACACTTCAACACATAATCTACACAGATTATGTTCCTGTAGAAGGGTGTACATCAACATGCATCCATCTGAGTTGGGGGGTGGGGGGATCAGCACCCGATGTAAGCATGTATAGACACATCCTGACTCTCCTCATCTGTGAGACAGACATGTCATCATGGACCTTTTCTAAATGGACACTATTGATATCCTGGCTGCATGCAACAGACCTGTGTTAGTTGTTAATGCTACATCATGTGTGTAACACCTGTTAGATATCTTCAAAGAGGACATCAAGGTCATGCAAGATGACAACACTATCATCCTTTTGAACTTGATAAGCCCAAGGCTTCTGACACAAATCCACACTGAGGTATTCACTCAGTACTATCAGATGTGACCATATACACACCTATATCACCAAGTGGATAGACCACTATATCACAAGCGTGGCATCTAAATATGTTGACATGTGTGAAGTGATGTGACCTATATCTCAGGTCCAGTGATCAGGTTCATACATCAGGTCTGTCTGCTAGGCCCTTTTCTGTCCATTATTTAAGTGACGGACATCACAGATGACATGCACAAAACAGTTGTCTGAAGGACTACAGATTGTGAGCAATCATTGACTGCAACTGTGATATTAGTATAATGCAGACAATATCAACACACACCAACATTTTCTGCCACAGCCATGACAAACCTACAATGACATGAAAGCAGGGAGGATTTGTTATGTCAGAAAAACAAACACGCAACCCAAGTATAATGCAGACATCATACTCTACAATCAGACCAATAGGTATGTGACCTGTGTCCTGGAGCAAATGGTAAGTGGAACGTCCACTAGCATGTGGTCACGGTGCTGACTACTCCCTTGTATGTAACACAACTACTATGTTTGTGAAGGATATCCACATCAGAGGCCATAATGCTTCCATATTTCACAGCCTTCATCACACCAGTAAATGAGTGCAATGCTCCCTTATTCATGTACCTTCCCACACATCTTCCAGTGATGTGTAACTGTACCACCTGTGTCACAGTGAGCTGTCACACATCTTATTGGCCATAACTAGATATTCTTTTGTAGCATAAACATTACTGTGTGATGGCATGGAACTCCCATCAAGTTGTTACACCAGATGCATGTGTGCTACGTGTTCTGGTGATGCACACAGTACATACATACATAGCTGTTTGACACATGAATCAAAGTGAAGAACAGTCTGACAACCACAGTCTGAAGCATAAACTTTAATAAAAACAAAACATAATAAAGATAAGGGCTTTTGAGTAAAAAAAAAAAAAACTCTTCATCAGATCTATTATAAACGTTATATCAACAATTATTTAAATGCATTATTAACCAATCAGTAGCAAGACTCCATTCATGCTCCTTCAAAGTGAATTAAAAAGTGTATTCCATTAATCAGAGAGTATTGGTTGAATAAAATGTTATAGACCAATCAAAAACAGCCTATACTTCTTAGTATTAATGGAATATACTTTTTAATTTACTCCCAAGGAGAATGGATCGATTCTTGTTACTGATTGGTTAATAACATATTTAAATAGTTATTGATATCATGTTTTGAATAGATCTGCTGATGAGTTTTTTAACGTGAAACCACTTATCTTTATTAAGTTTTGTTTTTATTAAAGTTTATGCTTCGGACTGTGGTTGTCGGACTGTTCTTCGTTTTGTTTCTTATTGCTTTTGTTCAAGTCCGACTGTTAGTAGCTGCTGGCATGTTTCTTCATTTACTGTTTGACAACATTAATGGCATGGGTAACTTTTGTAACAGTGGGGATTGTGCCATATGCATATATATGCCATGCACACCAGTCAACTAGCCTGTACTGAACATAATATCGCATACAGCAGATGTTATGGTGCCATGACTGTGTGTGTGTGATTACCCACATAGAGTGTGGACATGTCATAATAGTTGTACAAGTGTGTTTGTGCAAAGTCATCTCAGATCACTCTAAATCACATATGTTGTGTCAGAGACATGGGGTTACTGTTGGTATTATTCTGATATTGTCCATGATTGTGCTTGCTTCTTTTAATGTTGTCCATAAGCCTTTATCTGTGTCCCACTTTCTGGAGACCTCTGCTGACATCACACTCATATTCAGGCAAATCAGTTTTCACAGCTTCACAATATGCACCCTACCTCAATACATCCCTGACAGATGTCATCTGCATTGTTTATGTAAGGATGATTAACTCATACAGACATCCTCCCCATTGTTATGTCACCTTGTGTGACTGTCACATAATATACATTTTCACTGTGCAGTCCCTACCGTACCATATTGATATGTGATTGGTGTTGCTACTACAACTTTCTTCCATTGACATGCCCACATCTGCTGTACATTAGGTTGTTTCACCTCTCCTCTTTTCCTTTGTTCATTCCTACAATTCATCTGTGTGCCACTATTTAATACACACACTTCCCCTGAGTGTTTATTTTACATGGCAGTCCAAGTGCCTTATGGATCATTTACAGAACTTCAGTACAGAATGCCAGATATGGGATTTCACAATACTCTGCATTGTATGCACTGCTTTGTACTGTGTTTTTCAACCATATACTTAATTATCATACCTGTCAGCTATCCAGATTTTCACAGGATATCCAGTTTTTTGCCTTACATATATTTTGGTGTGTTCCTTATTATAGTTGTGGTTTTCTGCCATATCACTGGGATGATCTGAGGACTGATGTGGCTCAATAATTACATACATTTGAGATTCAGACTTCACAAAATGCATCTTCACATAAGCCATTGTTATTCTAGCATATTTCCAAAGAGCAAATATGTCAAATATGTCCCTATTTCTGGGTCATTGCCCCCCCCCCCCAACACTATGTTTGCCTTTATCCAGAAGTCTTGCTCTAAGAGATTGAGAGCTATGAAAGCTATTATCTGTTAAGCCCTGGTGATCACTGTGGCATTCTGAGCAAAACCACGGATGTTCAGTACTCTAACTTAAACAGGATTGTTATGCATGTTTGCTTGCATGGTTTCCTGGCTGGCAACACTGTTGCCAGCCACAAAACCTTGCTTATTTATGTTTAAATGCAGTGCGCAGCATGAATATGCAATGAGTGCTGCTGCTCGCCACCCATCACTGTACACACATGTAAACTCTGTGTAGGTTTTGCACGAAGCCTAAACGGAGTTTACTGAATCCCTGCGTATAATTTACTATAAGTGATTTATTTTTTCTGTATTCTATAAAAGAACTAATTCTGCTCTGCAGTGTACTTCAATTCCTGTGTGACTTTTAGTGAAGCAGTGCTCACTAGATGGATTAGCTGTTAAACAGGTTAGCATTACTGTATTGTTCAAGGTTTAATTTCTTCAAGTCTTGTGGGTTTCTAATACCATGATAAGAATGCCTCCCCATTCCTAAGTCAAAGAATGATTAAAGTGCATAAAATTAATGTTGTTTCATTCTCTGATGTTAACCAAAAAAGCTCTTTGCAGCAGCCTCAGTATGCCCAGAAGTGACTCCTTCTGCAATCCACCTGGACTTACATGTATCAGCAGCATATCTAAATAAAACTGTAAATTCTTTTTTATGAGATTCAAAGATCCAGCTACTGTTGGAATTGTTTGAGTTTCCTTCTTTCATGCACCTCTCGTGTCTTCCTGCAATTCCTGATATTTTATGACTTTGTGTCTCTCTATACGTAAGACACTGTAATCATTGTGTGTAGCAATTTCAATGATCAATGCTACTTGTCTTCTTTTCATGGACTACTATATCTGGTTTTCTCAAATATATTTTTGAACTGTTAGTAATGGGTGATCCCATGTGATATAAACTTCATAATTCTCTATAATGTCTGGTGGTTCATGTTTCTAATGCTTCACAGCTACATCAAATATTGTAATGTTTGCACAATCCCCAATGCAATGGTCTTACCACACATTTAGGCCTTGCAGTGTACAGGCCCTCTGCCATTAGTGTATCATACCCAGCAACCAGATGTGCGACTGTTTCCAGTCATGTTTTACAGAATCTGCATTTATCTGTTTCTCCTACATGTTTAATGGATGTTGTAAACCAATGTGTACATACTTTGTTATCCTGGGCTGCAAAGATAAACCTTTCATCTTTTGGTTTAAATTCATGTCTCCTTTACCATTCCTATGTCAAATCCTGATCGACATGAGGTTCTACCAAGAATTTTCTCTACTTGCAACTATATTCAAGTCTTTTCCACATTTCTTGCCTTCTCATCTGTTCCTATTACTTATATTCTTTCTTTTGTTTTTTGGTACATTCAGTTTATGCCTGATTTTTGTCTACTTCTGGTTTGGTTTCCATTCTTACTTAACACTGATATGCTTCTGCTAAACTAAACATGGAAGTCATCTTCGATCTGTTCTCAATCTGTTTGGATTTGGTGAGGTCAGCACATGTGTATGCAGTCTTATGATTACAGAAGTATACATGCAACGAGTTTTGAGAAAGACCATACCTCCTTCAGAATGAGGAATACATGATCTTGGTATACACTGATTTTTATATATCATTTGATAAGCAAAAAGCATTTTATTTTCCTGTCCAACTGAGTCAATACCTTTTAGGGCCAATCAGTCACCCGAGACCTGTAAGTTAGAATAGGAAGAGCAAATTGGTTTATAGCTTGGACTTTGTTACAGTTTATAATTTGGACTTTGTTCCAAGATGTCAGGGCTGCTTCTAGAATTAATTTTAGTCTTCTAAAATGTACCATAATGTGATTTCTCTGTATTTGTTCCTGTTTTATTGCTGATCCTCGCCAATTCCCAAATATTTATACACTCCCTCTTGCTCAGTTTCCCTTATATCATATTCATGTCTTAGACTGAAATTTTCTTGGGGCTGCAGCTTTTCTGCTTTAAATGTTGTGTTTGCATATTTATCCAGACCAAATGATACTCTTACATTATCTGAGAAAGTTTTGACCACTTCCAGTTGTGCTTTCAGTTCCTCATCTGATGAATTATACTGTTTTAAATCATCCACAAAAAGAAGATGCAAAGTCTTTAAACTTAGTTGTTGTCTGTGAGCCAAACTATAGCAATGACCTAATCTGTTAAGTAGAGAGCTTAATGGGTTAAGGGCAAAACAAAAGAGCATCGGTGACAGAGTTACCCTGGAATATCACCCTTTGAATTTTTATCAGTAGGATAATACTTTGTCCATCGTCATGGCATAGCTGCTTTCACTATTTATACCCAGTTTAATTTTTCCAAGTATTTTTGGTTTCTAGTACCATGACAGGAATGGACCCCATTCCTAATGATTAAAGTTCATGAAATTAGTATTGTTTCAGTCTTTGACTTTAGCCAAAAGTGCTTTTCGCAGCACCCACAATGTGCCCAGAAGTGACTCCTTCTGCAATTCATATGAAGTTACATGTATTGGTAGCATATTTAAATACAACTGTAAATTCTTTTTTATGAGACATATTGCTCCTGCTACTATTGGAACTGTCTAGGTATCCTTCTTCCACATTGCCCTCATTTCTGCCTACAAATCCTGGTATTTTATGACTTTGTGTCTCTGTATGAAATGCACTGTAGTCACTGGGTGTGGCAATTTCAATTGTCAGTTCTACTTTGGTCTTCTTTTCATGGACCACTTATTGAGTTTTCCTGCATCTATTTTTTGAATTGTTAGTAATGGGTGATCCCACATGATATAAAGTTTATCATTTTTTACAATGCTTTTTGGCTTATGTTTCCAATGCTTCTCAGGTACTTCAGTATTGTAATGTATGCATAATCTCCAATGCAACAGTCATGCCACATTATTATCCCTTTCAATATACACGCCCTCTGCCATTAGTGTATCATACCCAGCAACAACATGTGCAACTCTTTACAATTCTGCTCTACAAAATCTGCATTTGTCTGTTTCTCCGACATGTTCAGTGGACTTTGTAAACCCACATGCATGTAGTCCAGCATCCTGGGCCTCCAATATTAACCTTTCATCTTTTGGTTTAAATTCACCACTCCTTCATAATTCCTGAGTCAAATCCTGATCGACATGAGGTTGTTCCAGGAGTTTTCTGTACTTGCAACTATATTTATGCTTTTTCCACATTTCTTGTCTTCTCATCTGATTTTTCACCTTATATTCTTTCTTTTGTTTTGGGCACATTCAGTTGCTATCTAATTTTTCTCTACGTCTGGCCTGATTTCCATTCCCATTTGACACTGATATGCTTCTGCTAAACGAAGCAGGGTTGTCATCTATATCTATACATGTTATTAATTTTAAGGAGGCCCATACCTCCTTTAGAATAGGGAATATAACATTTTGATATACATTGAGTTTTATAAATCATGTGATAAGCGTGAAGCATTTTCTTGTTTTCCTATCCAACTGAACCAATACCTTTTGGGGCCAGTCAATCACCCCAAAACTGTAAGTCAGAAATGTACATTGGTTCATAGCTTGGACTTAGATGTCAGGGCTGTTTTCAGTATTAATTTTAGTCTTCTAAAATATTCCTTGCTAAGTTTTGTTCACATTTGCTAATGTTTTATTGTTAATCCTTCATCAGTTTTCAAATACTTATATATTCCCTCCTGCTCAAGTTCCTTTATATCACATTCCTGTCCCACACTGATATTTTCTTGGTACTGCAGCTTTCCTGCTTTAAAGGCTGCTTTTGCACATTTATCAAGAATAAATTACATTCTTAAATCATCTGAGAAAGTTTTGATCACTTGCAGTTGCTCTTTCAGTTCTTCATTTGATGAACTATACTCTACTGCCAATCATCAATCATTAATGGACTGGAGTTCCGCTGTGGTGACCTAACCGGGAAAAGCCGAAAGACACAACAACAACAGTTTTAATCATCCACAAAAAGAAGATGATAAGTCTTTACACTTTGTTGCTTTCTGGGAGCCAAATTGTAAGCATGATGTAAGCTGTTAAGCAGACAGCTTAATGGGTTAACAGCAAGGTAAAAGAGCAGTGGTGACAAAAAGTCACCCTGGAATATTCCCTTCTGAATTTTAATCCCTAGGATAATCATTTGTCATTTATCATGGCTTAGCTGCAAAGTGGTTTACCACCATCTCATGGTCACTGCAATGAAATTGATAATTGTAGGGTATATCTCATATATCTGTAAGCACTCCTTTACTCATGAATGTGGGATGCTGTCAAATGTTTTTGTGTAGTCTGTCCATGCCATACTTAATTCTTCCCCTTTTTACAATTCTCCGTTACGACTTTATTTAACAACAAATGATCCTTTGTTTCATATGACTTTTTTCATTAATCTTTTGTTTTATTGCCATGATTGCATTTTCTTTTAAATGACTATAAACTCTATTGGCAGCGATTTCAGTATATAGTTTATACATCTTTGGAAGGCAAGTTACTGGTATTTATACAATGACGCCCCCGTTAATATTCCAAAACGTGAATGCTGTTTGGCCAGCTTGCCTGTTGTAAATCCCACAATATACCAACAGAAAAAGGTCTGGTTGCCCAGACATTTTTCCATTGGTATAAAGTGTCCAAAACCTGTTTTTTTTAATAAATACAAAAAAAAAAGAAAAAAAAAAAACGGAGCAACAGAGACTTTCTTTTCTCTGCTGCTTCACTTCAAAGCATTGATGTACTGGGTATGCATAGTAAGTCCCATACTCATGCACAGTACATCGACACAAGGAAGAAGTATACCACCACCGGCGGAAGAACAGTAATGCGCCGTTATACAAAGACATTATTTAAGAAAAGTACATATTTCTTCTTAAATAACGTCATTGTATAATAGCAATAACCGACTCCATGGTTGTAGTATATTAAAATTTACCCACAGTTGTCTTTATTTAATCACTTGGGCTTCGCCCTAGTGATTAAACCACACCAACCATGGATAAATCTTCAAAATTCCAAACCTCATCGTCGGTTATTGCTTAAATAGTTTAGGATAACTTGTAGGTTCACTCTTAAGGAAGAGTATCATTTTCCCTGTTGTTAACCACGTTGGTGTCTGTTTGGGATGTGCATAAATAGTCCTTACTAAATCTTCATGTAAAGATGTTAAGACATTTAGCCAGAAGTTAGGTACTGCATCTGGGCCTGGAAGTTTTCCAATTAGGACTTTTCTTTATTTTGTTTCAATTTCTCTGGGCATTACTTCATTCCATTTCATATCCTGTACATTTGAACTTTTTGCTGTTTCTATTACTTCTTTTATACATTCAACATCTGTCTTATGTTCCACAGAAACTTCATAGATATTTATCCAAAATGTGTCTATTTCTTTTTTTTGGTGGTATTTCTGTTCCGTTTGCCTTGTTTCCCAGTCCTGTGTAAAACTTTTTTGGGTCATCAATTATTTGCTTATTTTGTACTTTTCCTTTATAGTTTTCTGTGCATCTTCTAAGTTTTTCTGCCTTTGCTGATATGTTTAGTTTATTATTTTCAATAGTGTACGATAGATCCTGATCTGTTCTTATAGTAAGTGCTGCTTTTATCCCATCTATCTTTCTAACTATTTTAGTTGATCAGTTTCCTCTTCTGTACTCTTCTAACAGTGACACCTCTTGTCTTAATTGCTTCATAGTTTTTTCCATTCAATACTTCCATGATGGCATTTGATTTCTTCCCTTTCTTTGCCTTATTGCCCTGTGATTTTGTGGTAAGACTATCTGTTATTAATTAAGGTGCATACTATTATATCCTATTTAATGTTATCACTTGAATTTCTATTAATAGTCTTAATTACTGTGTTTGTTTTATCAAAACATCTAACATTTTGGGTCTTGTTGACATTCTGTAATCTATTTCATTTATTGATCTTAATATGCCTGTCCATCTGTATTAAATCTAGCAACTATTCTCTTAAATTAGATTTGGTTCTACACTAAGGGCACATTCTTTGTTTTCCCATTTCTTGCGAGCATTCTCTGTAAATTTCCAGAACATTTTCATGCAACGTATTCTCTTTAGCTGCATCCTGTGTTATCCATTGCTCTTTCATATAGGAACTTATTGACCTGTCACTATACAACATAGACTATGTCAGAGTTTCCACCATTTCCTGCTCCTTCCCTTGCTGTGCAATTCCAACTGAACTTTTGTACTGGTTTCCTACCAAAGGCTCCAAAGTAACTTCATATGGCAACTGATCAGATGCTTCTTGTTCCACCTGTTTCATCTTAATATGGGGACTCATTTTTCTGTCATTCTGTAATGTTACCAGAGTTGGATTTTCTACACTAAATGTGTTTATAGGTGTTTACTAGGCTAATGACCAGAAGGGCCTTTTTAAGCCTAACCATGCATCCTAACTCTCTGATAAGTTCTGATACCCTTGATAAGTGTAAGCATGGGCCTGGGAGATGAACCATTTACAGATTACCTGTGTCCATTAGAAACACAGGCGGCAAACCAGGGATGAATTTCCAGTTTACCATCCAATTGTCCAAATTCCAGCTGAATTGGGTTAAGGAGGAACTCTACTTCACATAGATGGGGAGGCTGTTTCATAAATGTGGTAGTCTCTGGAATACATACCTGTCTCTCTACCATGTCCTATTTATATCACAGGCAAGGTTTAAGTCTTGAGAACGGGTAATTCTGGTGTTGTTTGTTTTGTGGATATGCAAGATTTCCATCAGAGTGGGGTCTGACAATGCCCTGTATGCCAGGCATAGATCTCTCTTCAAAAGCCTGTAGGAGACAGAATACAGGGAGTGGGCCATGAGGTGGTCTACACAGGACATTTTACTTATACCCTACATTCTTTTAGTGAGAAACCTCTGTGGACGTTCCAATTTGTGGATATGCCTAGTTAGGTACATACCAAAGGGGGCATTGTACTCAATGATAGGTCTGATGAATGCAAAGTATAGTGGAACAATGACTTCCTTGGACTTAGATGTTACACCTTTGTTTAAAGGTTGTGCAATATAGAATGATTTCCTCACCACTGTAGACACATGATGGTCAAAGGATCGATTACTAACTCTGTGTCTCCCTAAGTCCCTGACTACTGGGTCAACTCTGAGAGGGTATGTTGTCAATATGATAGTTACCAGGGGTGGATGACTTCCCAAAGGATACTATTATGCATTTCTTGGTATTTAGTTTTAATCCATGGATCTCACTCCAGTTGCTTGTCTATGTCAACCCCTCCTGGAGAGCATTTGTATCAGTGTGAGATTCAATGTCAGCTCCTAATTTGTAGTCATCTGCAAATTTAGTCAGCCAGAGACCACTGACATTGGCCTTGACTTCTGAGAAGCAAATGCCAAAAAGGAGCGGTCCAAGAACTGATCCCTGAGGGACTCCACTTGTGACTGGCCTCTTTGTAGAGGTGAACTCCCCAATTCTATCTTCCAGGGTCCTGTCTGTGAGCCAGTTGGCTATCCACTGGGTGACATGCGGGTTTGTACATAACCTCTTGAGTTTGTCAACAATGCCCGAGTGGGGTATTGTATCAAATGCCCTGGCCAGGTCAAGATAGGCATGTTGCCCTCATCCATTGCATTGGTGACCTTCTCAAGGAAGTCTACCAGGTTGAGTAGGCATGATCTGCTCATGATGAAACCAAACTGGGATGAGTCCAGTGTCTGGAGATTTACTATATCTCTGCTGATCATCTCCATGATAATTCTTTCCATAACTTTACATATAAGACCAGTGAGACTTATGGGCCTGTAGTTTCCAGGGTCTGTAGATGACCCACCTTTGTGCAGAGGGGTGACTGCTGCCTTTCTCCATTCATGAGGCATGAAACCTGTTTGGAGGGTACAGTTAAATAATAATTCCAGAGGCCCTGATAGGTCATGTTTCATGCTATTTAGAAGGCATCCTAAGATATTGTCTGGGCCCACTGATGCAGTGTTCTTGGTCTTAGAGACAGCATTAAGGACCTGTTCCCTAGTTATAGTAGGGGGAGTTATATTTGATGATATTTCCTGAGGGAAGGCTGAGGGGGAGAGTGGGGTAAAGGTGGAGATGAAATTATCAGTGAGGAGGTTTGCTATGTCTCCTGGCTCAGTATAGGTGGCTCTATTTACAATGAGCTCTGCACACAATTGTGTATTACCTTTGAGGTTGCAGACATAGCTACAGAATGCTTTGTGGATGTCCCTGGCCTGGGAGGCCAAACTTACCTCAAAGATGGCTTTGGTAGACTTTATCCTCTGAGTTGTTTGTTTAGTTTGATGAAAGTGATTTTATTCTGCTGGGTGCTGCACCTCCTAACTTTTGTCATGAGTTTCTTCCTCCTGTTATACAGCCTATTGATTTTGTGATTCCACTAGGGTGGCTTGTTTTTGAGTTAATTCTGTACTTCTTTCTGGTGGGTGAAGCTGCCTCTATGCAGCTATTAATATGCTTCTACAGGGTTTCTGTGAACAGTTCTGCATAGGCAGCAGTGTTCTCGGGGTTTATAGGGACTTGAAATTTTGCCAGGTTTTCACTTAATAGCAGGCAGTTAGCCTTAAAATGGTTCCTGAATTTTCCAGGTTTAGCTGGCGTTCAGGTTTTATTTTTACTTCAAAGGAAACCATTTTGTCATCTGACCTTACCAGGGAAGGCATTACAATATAGGCTGTGCAGCACTGTCCCATATTAGTGAGTGCCAGATCCAATATGTTTGCACCCCTAGTTGGTATGTTGACTTTCTGGTCCAGGGAGTTTGTATTTACAAAATCCAGGAATCGCTGTGCATGTATGTTTGGTGTTGCATAGGATTCCCAGGTAATAGTGGGGTAATTAAAGTCATGCGTGAATATGATATTGGGTTGGATGGATAGTGTTTCTAATAAGTTTAAATACATTGTGTGGGTTTCCTGGGTCATAGAGGAGGACCTATAGCTTGCAAGGAAGTGGTATTGGATTTTGTCTGTGGTGATTTGAACATGGAGTATCTCAAGTGCATTGTCCTGTTTGACCAGCCTTGAAGTATATTTATCTTTGATGTAAATAGAGACACCTCCACCTTTAGTCCCTGCCTGTGAAGTAGCTGGCCTAAATGTGTGGAAGGCACCTAGCTCTGTTGGTGTGCTCTCTGTGACTTTAGACCATGGCTCAGTGACTGCACAGACATCAGCATTCTCTAGAGTAAAGAGAGCTTCTAGGGAGTGGAATTTTTTGTTTAGACTCCTAGCATTGAGCAGTAATACCTTTAGATTTTCTTGGTTTTGATTTGCAATGTCGGAAGTACTTTCAGTTTGGCATTGCCTAAAAAAGGCACTATGGAGAAAGACAATGTTTTAGCGAATATTCAAAAGCCTAGAGGGGAGAGGTGCAGACCATCCCTGGCAAAGCAGCATAGTCAGTTGACCATCTCCTTCCATGCTAACAAATATTGCACCCCCTTAGAATGACACCAGAAACTAAGCCGATTGTTAAAGTCAATCATCTTTTGTCCATATTGTGGCATTGTCTTTGGGGAATGTAAAATGCTGTTCAATGCTAGGCTCATACGAGCCTGAGACACACATTCCGAGAGCTCCATGATATCTCTCTTCATATAGTCTAGGGAGGTAAGTCTCAGGTCATTTACTCCCACAAGGACTATGACATATTGGTAATTCTGGTCCAAAGACCTGAATGCCTATGTAATGTGGTGGATCCTAGCCCCTGATAAGCAACTGACCATGACTTTCTCCTTACTCAGCCTGGTGAGAAGGGCATCAATGTGTCTCATGATGGAGTCTCCAATTACTAAAATGCTGGATTGTTTGGTGGCTTGCGTTATGTGCTTAGAGGTAGAGGCTGCATGAGATGTAGCTCTATGTGTTGATGTGGATGTTGTTTTGAAAGAGTGCATTTGGGGCTGCTGAGGGTATTTGTAATGCGTACTTTGTCTATGAGGTCTCTGTGGTTTAGGAAGATTACATTTAAGTGCCTCAGCATATGTGGGTCGATATGTCTGCTTTGAATTGTGCATGATGGATGCAGCATGTGTACTACTGACAACCTTATTGACATTAGAAGTACTTATATGTGAGAGTTTTGCCTCCAGCGACATTGTGTAAATAAATCTCTCACATACCATATCAGTTTGTTTGAGAATTAACTGGTTGTCAGTAAGGCAATTTCTACATGCCTCAGGATGCCCACATCCACCAAGCCGATAGCAGAGACAGTAGGAAAGTTCATATCAATGGCAACAGACTCTTTTTATTGATTAGACAATTGGAGTGAGAATATCAATCACTGCCAGCAGTATCCGGTTTGCAATGATGGGGACAGTGCTTATCACTGCTAACTAGTTGTCCAGTGTGCAATTAGGTATTAGAAAAATTTCAACTGTGCTTTTACAGGAAAAATGTCACTCAAGGTGCCTGAGTCTATACAGAGCACTGCTAAACACTTGAGGGGGAACTAATATGTAGGCCCTGAAAATTTAAGGATGACGTATATAGGCAGATATTCTAAAGTTAGAAACAAATCAAGCAATACTTACTGAAAACAAAGAATTAGCTTGTCAAGAATGATGAAAAGAGAGGAGTCACATGAATAGCTACTGCCTGGCTACTACTAATACTGTCTCACCACATCTTCACTCTGTTAGGATACAATGCTGCTTTGCTTCTTCTCTCACCAGAAGCAAAATGTTAGCACCAATCACAAGAAGAGAAGCAGGCCACAGCCTGTTTGGTGATCCACAGTCTTGTCCCAGATGATGAAAGGGTCTGCAGGCTTGTAGCCTTTCCTGGTAGATGCCACAGCACTCATTATCCAACCAGAAACAGTTAGAAATCAATGCACTCGGCTCCTTCTCTCACCAGGACCAGAATATAAGCACAGATTCCAAGATGTCACCTATAAAGCAGTTATTAGGTTTTCTGGAGATTGACACTCTCCAGGAAATAATGTCCCTATACTCCTTTTCTCACCAGCAGAAAACAGAAGCACTAATCCTTCACTTTGCAGGTTATCTACAACTTCTGCTATTTTTTAACTTTTCTGTTGCTGATTCACTTTTTTACTTTCCCACTTTTTTGTAATGTAAAATTTAACCTATCCAGATACCTTTGCCTATATTTCTGTTCAAATATCTTTGGTGCTGCTTTTTTGTATTCCTTTGCATAAATATTTCACAATATTATATCTCTTTATCTTTCCCATGTACACGTTTCTTCTTCAGATGTCTCTCATTACTTCTGTTTCTCCATACTTTGGGGCACATTTTTGCATCATGCTGTGACAAAACCTGTGTTTGACTTTCTATACCAAACCCTCCACTTTGCAGGTATTCCATATCTTTAGCGTCTATTTGTTTAACTTCTTCTTTACTAAGATTCTCTTCTACTTTCACCCTTTGTGACCTCGTTTTTTGTATTGTCAAAATTTCCATATCTGGGTGCCTCTGCTGATATTTCTCCTCAAATATCTTTGGAGCTGCTTTTTTGTATTGATCATGTTGGCTTTCACCTTTGCATAAATATTGCATCATATCAGATCTCGCTTTCTTTCCCATGTCCATGTTTCATTTTTATACCTTTCAAAAATCCCTAGATTTTGTTTTTTATATGTTCACACTTCCTCAGTCACTTCTTTTTTTCAAACAACCAAATATTCTTGGTCTATATAATGTTTTTCATGGATCTTTTATATAAATTAACACAAATTTGCATTTGAAGCTTTTGACAGTTTTTCTTGTGCAAGTATTTTTCTTTCCTCTAATTTCTCTCTTAACCATTTTGTATATCTTCTTTTCAGAAATTATGGGCTGCTTGCATAATAGTAATAAGACATTTCTTTCTTATTCTCAGTAGTCCACTCTATCATCTTTATGACTGCTTTTTGCACATTCAGTTTTTGTGGTTTTGTAGACTATTACTTCTTTCTACTACAGGGGGGCCATCACCCCCCAGAGCCTGGTCTAACCCCATTGTAGGAATGTTTCTGTGTTTTGAGGTTTGAAATGTTATGAGGTATTTGATATGCTGTAAGGGTTTGCTGAATCGGGTGTAGTTTTAAAATTTCAAAAATATATATTGTCTGCCAGAGGAAAGACCGTGGTGAATTCTGCCCACTGTTGTATAAAACTTAGTGCTCACACTGTGCAGTTTTTATGTATTTTCCTGTTTTGCTAAAACACTAACAATGGTAACTGATGATTACGTAAATAAACAGTGATGGAAAACTATTGTTAAGACATATGATACGTTAGATGTGACAGACAATCATGTTAGACATTGCTACCACAGTTATACTGAGAAAATGATGCATTTAAAAGGCTAACTAAGCTGACAATAGTTTTTCCTTCAGGATAGGACCGAGCCAAAGGGGCTCCTCTGCCGGCACTAATTTGTTCTTCAGAGGTGAGAGATGAGCATTCTGGGGTAAGCAGCAGCCCTCTAGTTGATTTGTTCCTGCACAGGAAGCCCTATCAACCCATTAATTTCCCTGGAAGTAACATTCAGGAGTAGGGTGTGGGTGAGCAGCCTACCCTTTACTTAGTGGAGCACCGCTGTTCCCTTCAGTGGCTGTTTGAGTTTTGCTGCATGCTGCCACTGAAGAGTGAGCCTCTACGCACTGAATCTTTTAGAACATGCTTCCATGAAAAATGGCAAAATGGGTGACCTATGCCTGTGCTTCTTGATGTGACACCCATTGTGTCAGTAGGTATCACCCAAGTGGTGAGTCAGAGCCACCCCTTCCCAATAACAGTCACTAATTCACATCCGTCCAAATTAGTTTCTACAGGCACCCAAGTCACTATTCATATCCAGGTCACCTGTGCTATAGTTGAAACATTCAGATAGTGTGACTGAAGTTTCTATGCTTGACAGCAGTGCGAGGGAGATTTCACTGAAAGCCAATTTCAACTAATAGTAACTTCTGCTCTTTTTAGCTGCTGTGCAGACTTGGAGTTGTTAGGGGAGGTATAGGGGTCTTTCCCTGTAGGGCTTTCATTGCTGTTCATTGAAAGTGTTTTTCAGTAAATATTTTTCTATGTATTGTCCAGTGGGAAATTGTCCTGTGATAAATATTTATTTATCTGCTGCAGTCTGTCCATTTTCCCCTCTAAGCCAAGTAACTAACATAACCTAGCAAACCTTCTAGTGTCAGCAAAGCTTCTGGTGTCATTCTAAGGGGATCCAGTATTTGTCTGCCTGGGACAACGTGATCGACAGGCCCCGATGCTTTGCCAGAGATGGCCTGCACCTGTCGCCCTTGGGATTCCAGATACTGGCTAAGGCTCTTGCCACCTCTATAGTGCCTTTTTTAGGCAAGGTTCAAATGACAAATTCACCACCGTAACAAGTACAAGCAAGCAAAATCTGAGGGTAATGCTACTCAATGCTAGTAGTCTAAACCTCAAAATGCACTCACTTGAGGCACTCCTTAAAATGGAGAACATCGACATCTGTGCAGTGACAGAGACCTGGTTCAAAGCTCCAGAGAGCACTCCTGCATTACCAGGCTATAATTCATACCACACCTTTCGGCCACCTAACCCAGAATGAAGCACTAAAGGTGGAGGTGTGTCCATATTCATTAAGGATATCCACACCTCCAGGCTAGTTGCACAGCATAATGCATCCGAGATTATCCATGTGCAACTAACTCTGGGAAAGACTGCAATCCAAATTGTAGGTTGCTACAGACCTCCCACAATGCCCCAGGATTCCCACTCCTCATTTCATGATACACTGGAAATTATTAGGGTACAAACCAACACCTTAATAATGGGCAATTTCAACTACCCCACCATTAACTGGGAAAACTACTCATGTACCAACTCTTTTGCTCAAAGTTTTCTGGAATTCATAAATTCCAACACCTTGGATCATCTTACTCACACCCCCACCAGGGGCAGCAATATCCTAGATGTGGTCATTACCAACATGGGCAACCGATGTTCCACACCAGAGGTCAATTCCTTGTTGGTCAGATCTGACCACAAGCTAATTACCCTAGACATCCACATCCCGCCCCCACCCCCAATTAGGGAAACCACCGTAAAAAAATTATCCAAAGCCAACCTCACAGTTCTTAAGACAGAAGTGGCAAACTTCATGTCACCCATGCAGACGTACAATAGAGGTACGACTACTGAATTCTACACAAATGCACTTTATAAGCACTTACACGAGTGCATGCATCATGCTATCCCTAATAGAACCAAGATGTTATCCTCCAAAAAAGAAAGCCAATCTGTTGGTCCTCTGCCATAAACAAACCCTACAATAGAAGAAAGAAACTGTTGCAAAAAAGAGTAAAATCCCATGACTGGAGGAACTCCCTGGTCAATCTCAGTAAGAAGCTGAGATCCCTCATAAAATCCTTCAAAGCTAGTTACAAAAACTAAATTGCCACTGACTCTAAAGACAACAACAAAGCATTCTATAGCTATGTCAAGAATCTCAATGGCAACACTCAGATCTGCTCTGAGTAACAGCACAATGGCACTAAATATACAAAACCAACTGATATTGCCAACTTCCTGACAGATAGGTTCAGTGCTAACTTTACCCCCCTCTCACCCCCTAAAGGGCCCATCTCTATACCAGAAGAATGCAAAGTTCCTGTAATCACAGCTGCAAGGGTAAAAAACACACTCTCCAAAGCCAAGAATACAGCATCCATAGGACCTGACAACATCCCAGGCTGCATTCTACATGAACTACAGAATGAACTGGCACCCTACCTAAGTACCATGTTCAGTCATAGCCTCACCTCAGGCTTTGTGCCCACTGAATGGTGCACCATGATGGTTATCCCACTCCACAAAGGGGGAGCCACTATGGTCCCCGGGAACTACCGCTCCATTAGCCTGATGAGCCTGGTCTGCAAGGCCATGGAACATATCATCATGGAACTCATAAGCAAAGACATTGGTAATCTCCAAACTCTGGACCCTTCCCAGTTCAGATTTGTAAAAGGCAGATCATGTCTCCTAAACCTGATTGACTTCTTTGAAGTAGTCACCAAAGCCATAGATGAGGGTAAGGTTGTTCACACAGCTTATCTAGATCTCACCAAGACTTTCGACACCATCCCCCACTCTGGAATTATAGATAAGCTCACTAAACTAGGTATAAATCCCTATGTCACAAGATGGGTTGCCAACTGGCTCATGGACAGAACCCACACTGTGAAAGTAGCAGACTCCAAATCCGACTTCAAACCAGTGACAAGTGGAGTACCACAGGGTTCAGTCCTGGATCCTGTCCTGTTTGGTATCTACTTCTCTGAAGTACAGGCTAACACAGAAGGTCTTTGGCTAACAAAGTCTGCAGATGACTGCAAACTAGGAGCCATAATCAAAACTCCTAATGATGTGGACATACTACAAAAGGGCCTCACTGAGACAGATGCCTGGTGGCAAAGCCATGGCCTGAAGCTCAATGCCTAAAAGTGTATTGTCATCTCCTTTGGTAAAAACTCTGTACCCATGAACTACCACATAGCTGGTAGTCTACTTAATGCCGAAAATGTGATAAGAGACCTTGGGACACAGGTGGACAGTAGTCTCTCCTTTGATAATCACATCACCACAGTGGTCAGGAAATCCTTCTAAGTGGCTCACCTCATCACAAAAGGTTTCTCATCCAGGAAAAAAAGAGGTAATTGTTCCCCTCTACTCATCACTCATTAGACCCATTATAGAGTACAATGCCTCTTTTGGTATGTACCTCACAAGACATCTACAACAACTAGAAAGGCCACAGAAATACCTCAAAAAGAGGATTACTGGCCTCAAACAGATGCTCTGCACAGACCATCTCAAAAAACTCTAGCTTTACTCAGTCACATATCGCCTACTCAGAGGCGATCTCTGCCTAACACACAAAGCTATGTCAAACCCAGAGCTGTTGGACATGCTTCACTTAAAGAAATCCCAATCCCTCCGAGCTACATGCTCTAGGGGCCTAAACCTTGTCACCACAATAAACAGAACATGCTGAAGGGATAGATCCCTGTCCCAGAGACTTCTCATACTCTGGAACAGACTACCTATCTATGTCAAACAGAGCTCCTCATTAGCACTGTTCAAGAAAAATCGTGATGATTGGATGGGAAATAGGAAAGTCACCCCAGGGATCACTTCTGTGGCTCTGTTCGACGGGACACAGGAAAATAATTTTCTTGGGTGGCGAAAGCCAGGGTACATTTTTGGCTAGGCTTATATAGGCCCTAGGGCCAATAGCCTAGTACCTACCTATGAAGCTATGAACCTAATAAAGTACATCAAGACTGTAGTTCCTTTGGATAACAAAGTATGAGGTTAAAGATAGTGCAAAAGCAATTCATAAAAAAAAAAAAACAAACAAAAAAAAAAAAAAAAAAAAATGAATATTGACTTGCAAAGTTGCCACAGACTCTCCCCCAGATTCTGAAAAGCATGCATGGTGTGCATGATTAGTGTTAGACGAAATTTGGCCAATATGGCGGCCGAGCGATCCATGTACATGCTCGTTTGACGTGCGTGAGCGCTCTAGCACTTGTGCTGCACGTTCCCAGCCCCGTATGCAAATTACCCCATTTGCAGGTGAAAACCATGCAAATAAGGTAAATCTGCCATCCAGGAAGCAGAAATCATGGCGTGCAGGAATAGCATAATATGTAGAAATGTACTCGGTTAGTAACCGTGTACGGTACTGCAAACTCCAAAATGGAGCTATGACAGCTCCAAATAAAGGCTGCATATCACTGAGGAAGCATGCCAATGGCCAAGTAGAAGTCCATTGGCATTGCAAACAATGCAAAATGTAGAAAATACAACTATTATGATATGTCCACTGATCACGACCGTTAAAGCATAGGGCAGCTGTGTGCAAACGGGATTGGTGGCGAAATAAGAAAATAAACCTAAAAAAAGCAGTCTAACTAAAATCCGTAGTCCACCATGCAAGTCAATGGCAGGCAAAAGACAACCTGGCCAGTAAGTAGTGGTTGCTAAGGGGGGAGGCACAGTGTGATACATGTAACTATGAATTAGCAGGCAATTCTATGCAAATGAGGGGAAAGATAGTGAATCCTGGTTTTCCCCAGCATGTGAGGCAGGTCCCATTAGTGTAAGAGTATGAATAGCTGAGTGCAAGACTAGGAGGTAGGTGGCATCATGTGTGGGAGTGTCAGGCATACTGTCAGCGGATTGGAGCCCTGTGGCTCGGGGTTGCATCCAGCTTAGCACAGCAAAGCCAGGGGGTGTGTCTAAACCTGCCCAGCACATATGACAAAGTGTAAGCTGGTGTGCGTGCTACACAACGGGATCTACATGAAGATAAAGGAAGTGAACTCAGGAAATAGCAACAGTGTGCACATTGGAGCACACCAATTGCACGGTGCACCCCCTGGATGAATCAGAAGGGCAATGGGAAGGGAAAGTAGCAGTAAGAAGTTAATCAAGGGATAGTAGGTTCGCTGCCAGTGAAACATATCTGAACTAGCCAATCACACAGGCAGCAGACCAGCTCAGCCCAGAACGCCACTATAAACTATGCAAACACCTACCCCTCTGGTTTTTCTCACACCTTACACCACTGGTGTAAACAAGTGGGGAACTTTTAACACTCACAACAGCAAAATGTTAGGGGCTGCAATAGCTATCATACAACTTGTGGAAGAGGCTGATGCTGGAGAGGATGGAAATGCTGCCGATCAACCCACAGTGAGGAGATGGAGAAGAGTGTACAGACCCAGGGTAAGCTACCAAGGGCTACATGAGCTGGAGATAGTGGAGCACTATAGGATGGACAGGGACCTCCTTCAGCAGACTGTTGAGCTTGCTGGCCACGCCTGACACACAGAACTAACAGAGGAGAACCCATCCCAGTGGAAACAAAGGTATGTGTAGGCCTAAGAATACTAGCTACAGGTACCTTCCAAAGGCCAACTGGGGATATGATGGGGATCTCACAGGCATCAGCATCCAGGGTACTCCACCAGTTCCTGGCTGCCATGGCAGCACATGTCGGTGAGCACATATATTTCCCCCTCACCTGTGAGGAGTTGGCCAGCAGTATGCTTCTCTTGCAGCAAATAGCAGAATACCCTGAGGTAGTGGGTGCAATACACTGCACGCACATATGCATCAAAGCACCACCCGGTGAGCAGGGCAGGGTCTACATCAACCATAATGGCTTCCCCTCCATCAACTGCCAGGTCGTGTGTGATGCCCAGGGCATAATACTGAACGTGTGTGCTGGCTGCCCTGAAAGTTATCACAATTCCCACATATGGCATCTGACACAGCTGTACCAGAAATTTGCCAATGAGGACATCCCACGGTCACCTAGTGAGGGATGCTGGATACACACTGGAGCCGTGGCTGATGACACCCATCAGAAATTCACACACACCCAAACAAGAACTCTATAATGAGGCACATGCACAAACAAGAATCATAATAGAGCATGTGTTTCAGATGATCAAGTCATGGTTCCGCTGCCTGGACACATCCAGTGGAGCCTTGCAGTACTCACCAACTACATGTATCCAAATCTTCCTTGTATGTGCCATGCTACACAATATGATCCTGTGGAAACAGCTGCAGCAGGAGCAGCAAGAGGCAGGGCCACATAGCCCCCCACCAATGCCAAGGCCTGCACAGGCACAGAGTGACTCAGAGGAGGAACAACCTGAGACTGCCCCAGTAGGCAGACATAGGCATGCCCAGTATGCCCTGGCCCTGGCAAAGAGGTAACACATAGCACATACACTGACATGGGAGGGACCCAAGGAATAGCACCTCTGTCTGACTCTCACGTACAGTAAAAGGGATGCCAAACATTATGCTTCCTGTGCCTAACCATGCGTAGGCAGTGTACTACATGCATCTGACATAGGCAGCCCTGCAGCACCACCCTCAATACTGGGGCACCCACAAGATAAGGGACTCACACATGCCAGTCGGGGGGGGTCATATACTCAACAACAGTCACAGCCAGCAGGACAGGTGTAGACAAACACAAATGCTGTACTATGGCATCTGAATGAGGGGTATGGGTAAACCCCACCCAGGTCTACACGGGCAGACTACAGCAGGCCAGGTAGTGGGATGTCAGTTATGATGGCTAGAAAGTCAGAAATTAATGTGTATGCAATCAAAAGATAAGAATGGTAGTACACTGGTATGGCTTAGCCAGCACAATAAGTAAGACTGCTGACTGAAATGGACTACAGTACATACCAGTACCATCCTAGCAAATGTGTACAACTGTTAGGTGTGCCCCCCCACATAGAAATATAGTAACAGTCAGGTGTGCCCCCCAATCCTGTGTAGAAACATAGAAATAGTCAGGTGTACTCCCCGCTATGCAGACATATTGCAACAGTCAATGCCAAATGATCAGTGAATACCCTGCAAACACAGCATGCTACCTGTCCGTGTACAACACAAAGGTCAACTGTGCAGTACAAACCACCGGACATGCTCCACACATGCAAAACAGACGGCCTTACTGGGCATGCTCACACACTTAGAGAAATTAAGGCAATGTCAGTCATTAACATACTGAAAGGTCATACTGGGCATGCTCACATACTTAAACACATGAAGGCCATGTATGCAAACACCAGTGGACCAGACACATCCAGAGGTTGCAATTGTTACTGCAGAGACATGTCGGTATGCACCACTCATGCATTGCACACACAGTGGATAGGAGTACAGACATATATGTAAGGACAACACACCATAGTAAGCCAAAGATAGATGGATATAGATGTGTGGAAGAGGGTGACCATGACAAGGAGCCATCCATGCCTGTCCCACCCAGCACACAGCCAAAGGGCCCCAAACACATCAGGTGCAGATGTCACACACTGCAGTTACTAGCAACCAGTACCTGTCAGCACCACAGACTATGTGGTCCATGTGCCAGCTGTGCAACATGGCTGTACAAGGACATAGACAGCTATTTGCCCTATACATGCACCTGTGACATATGACACCATTTGTGGCTGCTTGTGGCATGTCACCCCTACATGAATGGTGTATGGGCCATGCACAAATTGGCCACCCCATAGCAGTACCCTGACAAGCCTGCTGAGGTTATCAAATGTGAAATACACCTTTGGGAGAGTTGCAGGTCAGTAATCTCCATGGTGCATCCCATAATGTTTACTGCCGTAGTGTGATAGACTAGTTAGGCAGGAGTTCTAACACCAGACATGACAACTGTGTGAGTATGTGTCACTGTTCGTGTGTCTGTCTCTCACTGACTGTGTAGAGAACAATGCCTTTTAGGCAACTCACACCCATTACTATTCACATACCCAACTTTGGCAAGGCTGCTGATGTCACCCACCTAGAAATACTCCCCTGGGAAAACTGTAGCCCAGTAATCTCTGTAGTGCATGCTGTAACTGTGTACTGCTGTAGTGTAATAATGTAGTTAGGTAGGAGATCAAATCCCAGACATGGCAACTGTGCATGTGTGCTTATGTGTGTGTGTCTGTCTGTTACTGACCGTGTAGAGATCAATGCTTTTTAGGCTACTCACACCCCTTACAAGTCAAATACCCACCTTTGGCAAGGCTGCCAATGTCATTCACCTTGAAATACACCTCTGAGATGATCATAGCCCAGTAATCTCCATAGTGCGTCCTGTAACATTGTATGGCCATAGTGTGATTAAGGAGTTAGTTGGGAGTTCTAGCCCCTGACCTGCCGACTGTCTGTGTATGCATGCATGTCTGACTGTGTAGAGAGCAATGCTTTTAGGGTACTCACACCCGTTACATTTCACATACCCAACTTTGGCAAGGCTGCTGATGTCACCCACCTAGAAATACTCCCCTGGGAATACTGTAACCCAGTAATCTCTGTAGCGCATGCTGTAACTGTGTACTGCTATAGTGTGATAATGTAGTTAGGTAGGAGGTCAAACCCCAGATGTGGCAACTGTGCATGGAGTCTGTGTCTGCATATGTGTGTGTGTCTGTCTGTCACTGACCAGGTAGAAAGCAATGCTTTTTAGGCTACTCACACTCCTTACAAGTCAAATACCCAACTTTGCCAAGGCTGCTGATGTCACGTAACTTGAAATACACCTCTGGGACAGTTGTAGCCCAGTAATCTCCATAGCACATCCTGTAAAATTGTATAGTCATAGTGTGATTAAAGAGTTAGTTGGGAGTTCTAGCCCCCGACCTGCTAACTGTGTATGTATGCGTGAATGTCTGACTGTGTAGAAAGCAATGCTTTTAGGGTACTCACACCCCTTACATTTCACATACCCAACTTTGGCAAGGCTGCTGATGTCACTCACCTAGAAATACACCCCTGGGAAGGCTATAGCCCAGTAAACTCTGTTGCGCATCCTGTAAATGTGTACTGCTGTAGTGTGATAAACTAGTTAGGTAGGAGTTCAAACCACAAACCTATCAAGTGAGTGTGTGTTTGGCTTTGTGTGCATGTCTGACTGTGTGGAGAGCCATTCCTTTTAGGATACTCACACCCCTTACAAGTCAAATACCCACCTTTGGCAAGGCTGCTGATGTCACGCAACTTGAAATACACCTCTGGGACAATCATAGCCCAGTAAACTCCATAGCACATCCCGTAACATTGTATGGCCATAGTGTGATTAAGGAGTTAATTTGGAGTTTTAGCCCCAGACTTGCTGACTGTGTGTCTATGCGTACATGCCTGATTGTGTCGAGAGTAATGCTTTTAGGGTACTCACACTCCTTACATTTCACACACCCAACTTTGGCAAGGCTGATGATGTCACCCACCTAGAAATACTCCCCTGGTAATGTTGTAGCCCAGTAATCTCTGTAGCGCATGCTGTAACTGCATACTGCTGTAGTGTGGTAATGTAGTTAGGTAGGAGGTCAAACCCCCGATGTGGCAACTGTGCATGTGTGAGTATGTGTGCATGTCTGTCTGTCACTGACCATGAAGACAGCAATGCTTTTTAGGTTAATCATACCCCTTACAAGTCAAATACCCACATTTGGCAAGGCTGCTGATGTCATGCACATAGAAATACACCTCTGGGAAGGTTGCAGACAAGTAATCACCGTAGCACGTCCTGTAACTGCATACTGCTGTGGTGTGAATTAAATGCATGGTTGGGTTTCATCCCTACCCATGGCAGTTCCAGAAGTGTTGTGTGTGTCACTGTCTGTGTAGGGAGCAATGCATTTTAGGCTAGTCTCTCACAGTCATTTCAAATTCCATGCTTTGACAATCCTTCTGATGTCAGCCATTGTGAAATACAGTTTTGGGCAAGGACTACTCCAGTTGTATCCATGGCATGTACTATAACCACGTAATGCTGTAGTGTAGTATACTAGATAGGTAGGGGTTCTACTCCCAGACATGACAGGTGTGTGTTTGTAACCTGTATCCTGTGTAGAGGTGGTTGCGACTGTGTGACATGTGTGTAGTGGGTTTTGCATATTTCTTATATGGTAGCCATACTATAGATCACAGTGTCCACTGTACAGGGATAACACATGTGATATGGCTGAGAGGCCGGGGTGCAGAGCCATACCCAGACATGTGACATCAAGGCCAGGCAATCACAGTTAGCAACCCCAGTATTACCCAGAGCACACCCTCACCCCATGTGTCATACACATACATATGCCTAGGTAACAGCCAATATGTGGGTAGTACACTGCATATTGGCCACTGATAGTAACTATGGAGTGACAGAGGTGGGCCACAGAGGGCATGACACCCAGTCCATCTGTCCAATATGCACATATGTGCAGATAGTGCCCCTCCCCCATGTTTCCCAATCACATGTGACCCACAACGGACATACCATGCCTGACAACATGCCCATATGGACAGATGCCACTGACACCAAGGAATGCTGATAGCATGCACTCCATGTAGGTGCAGGGTAAAGCTGCCGGCCATTGCCAGCTCCCACCACAGGTGAGCAGGACTGGGACATCTAATGATAATCTGTGTTCACAACATGGGCCAGACACCCCAGGTACAGTTCCACATGTCAGTGTACATGCATGTGGGAGGTGTGCACATCCCAGACACCGTCCATGTCATGGACAAAGGAACACAGACATGGCAAGCGATGCACAGCATTGCCCACACACAGTAGTCACCCAGGTGACCGGATGAGGGATACAATACCCACCTATGTGGACAAATGCAGACACTACATCCCTGAGCCGCAAAGCAAACCATCGTCATGTGGCCTAATGCCAAGGTACACCCATCGCCTAGCCTTGGACAGCTGTCTGGCACAGTTAAACACCATACACCTGTGCAGACATGCACCCATGCATGTTAGTACTGGCACCCTGTGTGTCTGTGTGTGTGCTGCATGCTGCAGATGTTCACATCCACACCCCCTACAACTCCCACAGGCATACTACAGCATGCTGTCTGATGTCAGACACCTTCCCATGCCCTTCATTCATACAGCCCCCATGTGACCTGTGTGGTGCATGGGATACCTGTACAGTGATGTGATGTGGCAATCCGATAACCAATGGGTTGTACACCTGGCCCTGCCATGTGTGGCAATGTGTGTGTGTCCTTGTGAGAGTGTGGCTGTGTTGATGCTGGCACCTGTTCATGCCGACAGGCACGTGTATGTCACCTACCGTGCAGCTACTGTATCCTTGCTGGAGATGTCACTCACCATCACATATATGTTCTGAATGCTCCACAACAGGTAACTCATCTGGCATCCAATAATTGCAGCGAACTGTGCTTTCACTACATAGTTGTCAGATGTTTGATACCCTGTGCTGCTAGGTGTGTAACACAAATGTGCTTCAGTTTTACCCTCCCACCCCTCCCTGATACATATTTGCCTCTGTCTGAGTCCCCAACTCCCTCTCAGGTGGATGTGGAGACCTACACCTGCTTTGCTTAGGCAGCAGCATGTGTAATGTAAGTAATGCTCATGATCAGCTGATGGCCACTGCATGAATCGCAGCCCTCCCCTAGCTGATTGCATGTGAAACAGCTGTGGTAACATTCCCATAGCCAATTGTATGGAAACAGACTCCAATACCTAGGAACATCATGGTGGTGTTGGCCCTTTTCACCCACTGTGAGCAGGAACTAGATCTGTTGTGTGGCAAACAGCATCTCAGATGCATTGTGATGTGCCTCTAACAACATACACTGTGGAAACAGTGCAACAAACAGGAGGTGGATGTGCCTGACCTGACTACAGACTGTAAGTGCTGCTATACTGCATTTGGAGTAATGTTGCTTTAACAGTGTTAGTGTGGATATGGCTGTTGTATATGTCTCAATACCTGCCATGTCAGTTCCATGTTTATGGGGAATCTCCATCTGCAGGGTCATCTGCAGCCTGGGCAGTGTTGTGTCTATGGTTGCATGTGTCACCCATGGAGCATCTAGCTGTCGACTGCTGAAGGTATTGTGAGGATTACAGTCAGTAGATGGAGAAAGCTATGGTAGTCACAGACGTCATATCCCTCAAAGGACATATGTTGCAACAACCCTGTAACAACAGTAAATGTATGTGGTTATCACAGCAACATGTCAATATTGGCCCTGAGTATGTGCTCCCAGCCACACCTCTGCCAACCTTTGTACATATGTTGTGCATGAAGTGATGCATATGTGCTGTACACCATACTTTGTGGCATCATATCTGAGAACAAGCCACTGATATATCTGACTGCTACACATGTTATGTACAGTAGGGGTTACATTACATGACATTACCTGCACATTCTGTGGATGTTCATATAGTACTGAGGTCTGTGCACCTATGGTGAATGTCAACAGTGTGTGTAGTGTTGATATGTACCTTAGCCTGTGTACAGACTGTGGCAGATGACATTGTTCTAGTTCCCCTACTATCAGATGTTACATGCTGACCCACTGAATTGTACTGTAGTGGTGTACATGTTTGTAGGGCAATAAACACACATTTACCATACTACAGACAGCCACCAGACCAAACTGTGTAGCAGGCCAGTATATGTAGAGTCAGTCTGTGAGTGACACATATGAGGATGGTGTCAAACACATAGTCCAGATACTGTAATACCATGCTAGCTAACCATATGTGGCAGTGGCTGTGTTCATATTTGTTGTGGATATGCAGTGTCACACAGGTGTATCTTACCCTGTGCTGTGACATGCCTGTTGAGCATGCTTTATATGCAGGTACATGTGCATTCCCCCTTGGGAGATGTAGGCCGGTGTTGAGCCAGTCTGCCTGCAGCCTGCACAGTGCATTGTGACATGCCTAGCAGCTGAGTGTACCTACCCAGTGAGATGTCATGTGCAGATAATAGCCAGATGTCCCACTGCTGGACCTCCCCTAACAGTCATGTATGTCAGACAGGGCAGTGGGATGCAATGCAAATGTATGTCAATACCTATTGTATAGTATGTGGCCATGGCACCCCTGTGCCAGTGGTCATACTGTTACAGACCAGACAGGGGTGTCTGAATGTGTGATCCATGGTGGACATCATATACCGGTCGTTATGTGTTATACCCATCTACATGGCCATCCACATCCATATTGTCAGGTATGGTACACATGTGTAGCACTAAGGGCTTATGTGTATACCTCTGGACTGTATAGACTGTGTCAGACCCTCCACATATATTGGCCAATATCTCTGCTGCAGTCCACAGTGGCATTATGTGCTAGCAGCGGTACTGTACACTGATGTCCTTTGGATGTCGTTCAGTAACCAATGGCACACATGTTGTGAGCAGATGTGACCTCCCACACACACCATGTCTATGAAGACAATCCCAATGACAGTAGTAAATAGTCTACTAGAATACTTGCTATACATACCTGACATCCCCTGCAACTACGATATTGGGAACATACGGGCTGGGGTTGGCCTACGCTTCATGTCCAGGACATATGGTGGGAATATATGTACATATACCTATCCAGATAGCCAGATATATGATTACACATGTGTACTACACCCAATTAACACTGTCATGGCAACCACCCACTATAGATTCCCACATCATGTGTATGTGGTCCCATTACATCTCTTGTGTGATGGGCATCCATCCTGTGTGTGGGCAGCAGTGCTAATGACACCATGTAGCAATAACCCTTACAGGAGAACTGGCACACTCAGGTCAGCCACATATTTGTAGGAGGATCAGGAAGTACAGACAGACTGCGAGTAGGGTTGCGTTATGCTTTGTACAGTAGTGGTATTACAGGGTGTGGGTGTACATACTAGTTTGCCATGGAATTCAGTACATCTGCATAGCACACAACTGTGGGCCTACACTCATGTTGGCCGGAGCTGTGCCTATCATGTCTTGCCTGTCCACCACACAGGTCTTGTGTCAGATAATACACTGGCAGTGTGTGTGTTGCATGTTACTGGTCCATGGCTACATCCATGACCATCTCTACCATCAATTCCATGACTAAGGGTATGCTACAGACTATTGTGTAACACCTGCACCTTGTGTAGTGTATGGCAACAGTCATCCACATATGTGCCTGTATTGCAGCCTCTGTCCATCACCTACACACCAAGCTTTGCACATATGTCATGATTTCAGTGGTTGATCCATAGTGGGCTGGGAGTATAACACACTGCCATGTCTGCCATCAGTTCACTGCCGTTGTAACCCCCACACATATGGTGGGGCTGAGGCCATATATGTGTGGGTGCCACCTACACAGTACATGTTTTCCCTCATGCACTGCAGAGCCCAGTGTATGTAACAGGTGTATATGGCCCTGCATTATTGAATCCAGAGGGGAGCAGCAGAAATTACCTAGGCTGCTACAAAATGTGGGGGTATCAGGGCTGAGCTGCCTTAAGGTATCTGGATGTACAGTACCATATACTTCACCTATATACACATTACTGACATGGATCTGGGTAATGCAGGACTACTGTCCCCTGTCATATGAAATGTTCTGTGTGTTGGTGGGCTCGTGATGGTGTCAGTTATGCCATGTTATGTAGCAGTTACAACCCTTGTGGTCATATGACGTCTATACCACCTGCTGTGTTTGTACAGCGTATAGATAGAGGCTGCTGCACTACATACCTGGAGTACATACTGTAGATTGTTAGGTATCCTGTGGCCCAGTGTGTCTTTCCTATTGTACAATGTGAATGGCTTGGCCTGGACAGCAACAGTTGTGAACATTTCCAGACTACTGTATGACTGTAACTGGTCCACTGTAGCATCACTCCATTGATATAGTTGTCAGTGTCTGAACAGCTATATGGCATGGCATGTAGAACTGTAATAGTACATGATTAAAGATTTCCATGTCTGCAAACCTGTGGGTGTTGTTTTACCTATGACCTCTCTGTGGGTGTATGTTACAGGCAACGATTATCATTTGTATGGGTGGCACATACAGTGTCCAGTCGTTAAGGGGTCAACTGTAGGCATAGTGGCTGTTCCATAGTGTGTGCACCTACCGCTTATGTAGCTCACTGTATATATAACTGTGTGTGTATATGTAGTCACATGTATATGTACACCGATATACACACACACACACACAGTTATATATATATATATATATATATATATATATATATATATATATATATATATATATATATATATATATATATATATATATATATATATATATATATATATATATATATATAAATATATATATATATATATATATATATATATATGTATACCTGTATCTGCATATCTGTGCCTGTGTATCTGAAGCCTGGAAGCCTGGTAATGTTGAGTGCTTCCACATAATACATTACCCATGGGAGCCAGACTGTACTGCATGATATGTTACCAATACCAGCCTGACATCATACAGGTGGGATGCAGTATAGGTAACATTGTGTGCCCATGTTGTCACTGGTCCTGGTTATGGGACCTCCACCACTTGGTATTGTATTGCAGGGCAGACGTGTTTGGCTGGGGGGATGCCTATTTGTACAACTTGTATAGTGTGTGGTGCCTCTCAACCCCATTAATATAACATGTAGCCTGTTACACTCCTCTCCCTAACAGCTACATGTGCCTTGCAGTACCAGCACAACAGTGTTGTACCAACGGGGCAGTAGGCATGTAAATCCCATTGAGGTCTGCCACATGTGTGTATGTGTGCATGTGTGCATATCTGTAGGGTACACCATTCCGAGTCCACAGATTCCTATTACAATACACATTGCCACACAGTAGTACGGATGTTGCTGCTGTCGCCCATAGGTGTGGCAATGCAATGCAACACCCTACTATGCCTGTGGCGTGTGCATCACATGCATATCCCTGTGGTACCACTGTTGTGATATGTAATGGGTTGTTTTTGCATTGCGGCCAATGTGGGAAAGTGGTATCAAGAGTATCAAGATGGGTTCTAGTGTGTACAATATCCAGTGGGGGATGTGGGTGCTGTGTACACTGTCTTTACACCATAGTACACCTGGTATATGGCTCACATACCACTCTCAGGTGGCCAATGTCACCATCACCCATACAGGTAACAGATAACAGGATACAGCCCAGTTACACATGTGCCGTGGGCAGCCTACCTGTAACACATTGGACACATGGACTACTTAGTTAGCAACTATACAACCAGGTCTCTAAGATGTGTGTCTACCTGTTATGTGTCAGTCAATGTGTATTTGAAGGTATGACACACTATGTATTCTACATATGCAAACATTACATCCCCCATTACCATATTATACATGTCTGTGGATAGTCTGCATGTAACATGTGACCTGGTACACACCTCACCATACAGATGGTGTTGTGTGTGCAATGACAGCCACACAGTTAAGTAGCACTACATACCTCGGTTGGGATATAGACACAGTGTCGCCAAGTAAGGATGTGTGTATGTGGATGGGTTGACATAAGGGTGCAGATTATACCTGTACCAGCAGGCCACCAGTTAATTTTGCATGGCCAATAACTGTTATACATACCTGTGGCATGTGTGCAACTGTACACCATATATATCATGGACATGTTGTCATCACACTAACATACCTATGTGGAATATGACAGCAGACCATCCTCCTGCTGACACATGTGTGCCTACAGCACAAATGGATGACAGTATGGGGATAACAATTGGTGTTACCAACAGCTGGACTGTATCATAGCTGCATGGCTACACTACCTGACATGTATGCAGTACACATTACCCCTGACTACATTCTACACTGCAGTACATTGCGGCACTCCATTACAGTCACCGTGTGCATCAGAACCATGTTATCCTGTCCCTGAATCGATGTTATGGATGACAGGGATGTGGCACAGGTATCATCATATGCACAGGGTGTGTGAAAGTCATCTTAGCTGCATGGCTACACTACCTGACATGTATGCAGTACTCATTACCCCTGACTACATTCTACACTGCTGTACGTTGCGGCACTCCATTACAGTCACTGTGTGCATCAGAACCATGTTAGCCTGTACCTGCATCGATATTATGGATGACAGGGATGTGGCACAGGTATCCTCATATGCACAGGGTGTGTGAAAGTCATCTTAGCTCCATGGCTACACTACCTGACATGTATGCAGTAAACATTACCCCTGACTACATCCTACACTGTGGTACATTGTGACACTCCATTACAGTCACTGTGTGCATCAGAACCATGTTAGCCTGTCCCTGCTTTAATGTTATGGATGACAGGGATGTGGCACAGGTATCATCATATGCACAGGCTGTGTGAAAGTCATCTTAGCTGCATGGCTACACTACCTGACATGTATGCAGTACACATTACCCAGACTACATTTTACACTGCGGTATAATGCGGCACTCCATTACAGTCACTGTGTGCATCAGAACCATGTTAACCTGTCCCTGCATCGATATTATGGGTGACAGGGATGTGGCACAGGTATCATCATAATAACAAGGTGTGTTGTAGGTGTGCCAGAGGCCGAGGGTGGTCCAAACATGTGTCACCATGTGTGTGGGTGAGGGGTGTGGTTCATTGATTGGGAAGTGGTGATGTGATGTGTGTCGGTATGGGGTGACCCTAGGTGTGGTTGCATAGTGTGTGGGTATACATACACACAGTTCCGCCATGTGGCTGCCCTATACGGGTGATATTAGACAGCTACAGACAATACCTGGCAGGGTGTGCAGTTCATTGGCTCTGGCCATGGACACGCTGACTGTGCTTGCCAGGGATTCATGGGCACATGCAGGTACATACCTTGAGGTGCTACTCTCCCCTGATGATGACATATGTCCGCTGGATCCATGTCCCACCTGGGATTGGCCAGGGCCGCATGCATGAGGCCTGCTGTGGTGTGGTGTGGACAGCAGCCCCTGTGATGTGCTGGGGCTGGTACTGCCACTATGGAAGCAGCTGGGGGTCCTGGCATGTCCACGTTGTCTGCCAGCTACTGGTATCTCTGGTCTACGTCCATGCGGCCTTCGCACCACTTCCACCACACGTTCTAGCACAGACATATTACGGTCGAGGAGGCCAACCATCTCACCCCGCTGTCTATCCATGACCTCGGTATATTCATGGAAGGCACCAGCGAGTTCATGGAGGTTGCCACTTACAGCTGTGAAAGCAGACCTCTGCAGCCTAAAGCCCTGTCTGGTGTGCATTTCCATACATGTGCCTGTGCCTCCATTACAGCCTGAAACATGCTCCTGGTGGTACCAGTTGTGGCGTCTCTGCCAGGGGCATGATGACCTGAGGTCCTCCCATGAGCACCACGGTACATTTGCCGATGTGGTGGCCTTCCAGACATCTGGCTATGCCGACTGTAACCCAACACAGTTGGCATGGACACTACACTTTCCTGGTCATTGCCACCAAGTGCCAACTGTCCCTCTGCTATGGCCACATGTGATGGGGTTTGTAGGGGCACTGTAACTGTGTGCAGTCTAGGGGTGACTACGAGGGTGATGACACATGTTGGCACAGTGTCGGCCTCTGACAACCCCACCTGTGCCTCACCTGTACCATCATCATCATTGGTGTCTGTAGGGACACCTACCTCAGTTTGCATGCAGGAGGGACCCTGACCCAACTTGCCATCTGTAGGGGAAACAAATATATATGTTAAGACCTGTACAGCATTGCATAACAGTACATACACTCACAAACACTCATACTGACGGCCACCTTACTACCTCACTTCCCCTGAGGTTACAGACAGTCCCACAGTCAGTTGCATATGTTCCCCATCCTGCATGGCACTTGCTAATATACACGCATCACTACAGCCCATTAACATA
Organism: Protopterus annectens; assembly: GCF_019279795.1. NCBI lineage: Eukaryota > Metazoa > Chordata > Ceratodontiformes > Protopteridae > Protopterus > Protopterus annectens. The sequence goes on from NC_056731.1 coordinate 721,255,430, forward strand.
TCATTTCTCTCCATGCCTACACATGTGGTTACAACACCTGACCTTTTACTCCATCACCTTCCTGACTTGGGTGGAGTAGGTTGTGCATGGCCTCACTGCTATCACCCTGTATTATCCTGTGTTTGGGCAGTAATGGTGTACGAGGCCCCTATATGGTTGGGGCTTCTAAATTCACTACATATGTCACACACCAGAGCCTCATACTACAGTCTTGCTCAGTCCATGCCACATCTGCTGCACAAGCAACCCATTATGCGGACTATAGTACTACCTGGATACACTCACTGATGTGCTGTGGTAATTCTCCATTGCATTTGTAGTGCTGCATATGTGGGTTGCCAGTTACCTATCTGCTGCTGGCAATATGACGTGTATACCTGGTATGTACTGCAACTCCCAATGCATGCTCCATGCTACAGACCTTGCTATGCTATCAGCTGTCCTGTGTTCACATACCTGACAAGTTGTCCTGGTGTCCCATGTCTCACTCCATGTACAGCACAATCCCAAGGGGAAGTACTGAAATGTGGTCAACCCCACTATCGCCTGTGCATACATGGACACAGACACACACACACACACACACACACACACACACACACACACACACACACACACACACACACACACACACACACACACACACACACTCCTACATGTGGATTTGCACATTTGTACATACAGTCCTCCCATTACACTTCTGTCAACATGCATTACATATGGTGCTCAACAGCATGCAGTGCAACTATAGTGACATCATGCTAGCGGCAATATACATGTGTGAGAGGCATGGGCTTTGTTCATAGGTTCATAGGTTCATAAATAGGTGCTAGGCTATTGGCCCTAGGGCATAATTAAGCCTAGCCAAAAAAATGTGCTTACACTTCCCTCCCAAGTGGTATAGTTTACTGCGCCCCTGTCTAGCAGGGCCACCAAAGTGATTCCCAGGGTGAATTTCCTGTTTCCCATCCACACATCAAGATTCCTCTTGAAGAGCGCTAATGAGGAGCTCTGCCTCACAATTACGGGGACCCTATTCCAGAGCAAGGGAAGTCTCTGGGACATGAATCTGTCCCTCCAACAAGTCCTGTTTATTGTTGATGTCAGGTTTACATCCCTTGAGCAAGTAGCTCTGGTGGATTGGGTTTTCCTTAGGTGGAGCATTTCTAGCAATTTGGGGTTTGACATAGCCTTGTATGTCAGGCAGAGATCACCTTTGAGTAGCTGGTATGCAACCAAGTACAGTCTGAGTTTTTTTAGCCTCATGGCATAGGGCAACTGTTTGAAGCCTGTTATCCTCTTTATGAGGTACTTTTGAGGCCTCTCCAGTTGTTGCAGATGTCTTGTTAGGTACATCCCGAATGGGCATTATATTCAATAATGGGTCTAATGAGTGATGAGTAGAGGGGGACAATAACATCCTTATTCCTGGATGCAAACCCTTTTGTGATAAGGTGGGCCATGTAGAAGGATTTTCTAACCACTTTAGCAATATGGTTGTCAAAGGAAAGGTTACTGTCCACCTGAGTCCCTAGGTCTCTTAGCACACTCTCTGTGGTAAGTGGGCTACCAATTATGTTGTAATTCATAGGTACTTGTTTTTTCCCAAAGGGGATGATGATGCACTTTTTGCCATTTGGCTTGAGGCTGTGGTTTTGGCACCACGTATCTGTGTCCGTAAGATCTTTTGAAGGATATCTACATCAGTAGGGGGTCTCAATTATGGCATCCAGTTTGCAGTCGTCTGCGAACTTTGTTAGCCATAGTCCCTCCATGCTTGCTTGTACCTCTGAGAAGTAGATACCGAACAGGAGGGGTCCCAGGACTGAGTCCTGTGGTACACCACTAGTCAACAGTTTGGAGTCGGATTTAGCGTTTCCTATTCTCACTGAATGGGTTCTATCCATGAGCCAGTTAGCAACCCATCTTGTAACATAGGGGTTTATATTTTGGTTGGTGAGTTTGTCAATAATTCCCAAGTGAGGAATGGTATCGAAGGCCTTTGCAAGATCAAGGTATACTGTGTGAACCACCTTTCCCTCATCTATTGCTTTAGTGACCATTTCAAAAAAGTCTACCAGATTTAGGAGTCAAGACCTTCCCTTTACAAACCCAAACTGGGTGGGGTCAAGGGTTTGTAGGTTCCCAATGTCTTTGTTTATGAGTTCCATGATGATGCACTTCATGGCCTTGCAGATGAGACTCGTCAGGCTGATGGAGCAGTAATTCCCGGGTTCAGTGGCGGCATCTCCTTTGTGGAGTTGTATAACTGTTGCTGTGCACCACTCTGTTGACACATAACCTGAGGTGAGGCTGTGGTTAAACATGGTATTAAGGAGAGGGGTTAATTTGTTTTGGAGTTCATGTAGCACGCAACCTGGGATGCTGTCTGGTCCCATGGATGCTGTGTTTCTTGCCATGGAAAGTGCTATTTTCACCTGAGTGTCTGTGATTTTTAGGGGCAGTACAATCTTCTGGTATGGAAATGGGCCCTTTGGGAAGTGAGGGTGGGGTGAAGTTTGCACTGAACCTATCTGCCAGTATACTGGTGATATCAGTTGGTTCCGTGAATTTTGACCCATTATGCTGTAGCTCAGAGCAGATCTGCGAGTTGTTATTTAGGTTTTTGACATATCTAAAAAAATGCTTTGTGATTGTCTTTGGTGTCTGTTGTGATTTTTCTTTCAAAGCTCATCTTAGAGGTTTTTATGAGGGTTCTTAGTTTTTTGCTAAGGTTGGTCAGGGAGCTCCTCCATTCCTGGGTTTTTACTCTTTTATACAATAATGTCTTCCTTCTATTATAGACCTTATTTATGGCCGGGGTCCACCAGACTGGTTTCTTATTTTTGGAGGAGTGGGTCTTGGTCTTGTTTGGGATAGCATGGTCCATGTACTCATGTAGGTGCTTGTACAGTGCTTTTGTGTAGGATATAGCAGATTCAATCATATTGCCTTTCTGCTGGGGAGTAGCAAAGTTTGCCACCTCTGTCTTGAGTAGCATAAAGTCTGCCTTGGAGAAGTTTTTCACCATGGTTTCTTTTGGGGCCGGGGATGAGGGTGGCATGTGGATATTTAGGGTGATGAATTTATGATCTGATCTGACCAATGAGGAGTTTACCACAGGTGTGGAACATTTGTCCCTCATGTTGGTGATGACCAGGTCCAGTATATTTTTACCTCTTATGGGGGTGTTAATAAGCTGATCCAGTGCATTGGAGTTAATGTACTCCAGGAAGCTGAGCAAAGGTATTAATACTTCTGTAGTTTTCCCAGTTGATGTTCAGGTAGTTGAAATCACCCAGTATAAGGGCGTTCTGTTGGACTCTTATGTTTTCCAGTACCTCAATGAAGGAAGAGTGCATGTCATGGGGCGAGGAAGGTTATCTGTAGTAAGCTACAATCTGGAATGCAGTTTTGCCCATTGTTAGTTGCACTTGGATGATTTCTGAGGCATCATTCTTTGCAACCAGTCTGGAGGTGTGGTTATCCTTGATGAATATGGATACGCCTCCTCCCTTTGTATTTCGGTCCAGGTTTTGCGGCCGATATGTGTGCTATGGCTTATAGCCTGGAATCTCTGGGGTGCTCTCTTGAGCCTAGATGATGGCCCTTCCCTGTGTTAACACTGCACCTATGTACAAAGTATTACTGTGGACCTGTTCCACACCCTGCCTTGTACTGTGCAACATACCTCGCAGGTGTAGAAACCATTGATGCATCTGTAGTACTGTGTAGGTTTTGTCAGCTCCAAAGCTCACAGCCCCTATATGTTGTAGCAACTCATACCTGGGATAATATGTGAACAGCTATCAGTTGTGGATGCCTGATGTCTGCGTTACAGATCACAACATCTGCAGTGCATGTATGGCCAGTACATGACTATTATACTGACAACCAGTGGACCTTACCATGGCTGTGAAGGGTGCCTTAAACATGTTACAGACATCTGCATGGTTGCAAGGTCTAGTCATGTGCACATTCCTTGAAGTGCACACACTGCTGTCACAAGTGCTGTGGGGTCAGGATTACATCTGCAAAGTTTACTTAACCTGATTGTGTGCAGCTGCAGCCATGGTGGTGTTGAGTCATACATGTCCCTTCTGTAGGCCGTGTATCCTGCCACACTTCACATCCCTGTGGGCACATTGACAAGGATGTTAGTTATCTTGCATGTGTCTTTTGTACCCTTCTGATACCCCAGCATGGTCTCTACTGTGATGCAGTGCATTTCACAGCAACAAAACGTCAACATGTACAGCATGCAGTATGGGTAGGTGAGTTAGAGTTGTGCATGGGATATCCCATAGCTATTACATGCTGAGTTTATCATCATGCATGAACACGAGCCATACTCACCGGCTACGGGCTGCTACCATGGTGGTATCCTGGAGGGACCTACATAGGAGTGTGAGAAAGCTGATGTCAGTGGCCACAGCTGTGGCATTCATAAAAGGTGAGTGCAGCATTACTTTACATCAACAGTAGAATTACACAATATTACAGTTTATACACAACTGTTTATTACTACTACACAGCAGCAGACCATGTATATGCCATCTCAGTTTTGCATGATGTACCTGTACATATGCAGATGCATACAGAAGAGTGGGGTACCGATGTGCCCTGGGGCCTTACCTGCACGATCTACAGCTGGTGTGTTGTTGGCACCCACCTCCAAGATGTACCCTGTCAGGTGTTGATGTTGCAGGTGGACAGGTGCCACAAGGCTGCTGAAAAGCTCCTCCACATGGATGAGGGGTGGGTGGGTGGGTGGTCCCCCCTTATGACAGCTGTACGCTGATGTACATGGTGAAGCAGGTCGGTGCAATGATTCCGGACCTGCTCATAGCTGCAGATATGCAGTCTGACATCATTGACCCTGTGGACTAGCTCATTCCACAGGGCGGTCATCTCCTGCTGGTCATGGGCTGTCTGCCCAAACAGCAGTATGTAGTGCTGTACCAGGTAGTCGATAATGATCTCTGTCTCAGTGGTGCTGTATGCAGGAAGACAACTATGTGACATATTTCCTGGAAGACATAAAGATGGAAACAGGTCTGAGCCACCCATACAGCAGGGTTACCATAGTTCTTAATACACATATTTGTCTCCCCACCATATCAGCTACAACAAACCTTTCACAGACTGCAATTGTTATGTCAGCTGCTTACCTACCATTCGGACATATGTTGTATTGTACCAAGCTTTGTGCTATGTGCATGTGCCACGCTTTGTGCTATGTATTTGTAGCCATGCTCCCTGTGGGGACACTTATCTTTGCTGTCCTGTTACAGACTATCTCACCTGCATGCCATTGTCAGTGCCACTATATATATGTGTATAAATATACATCTATGTACATATATGTGTAGATATATGTTGCGTGTTGTTGATATACCTATGTCTATATGAGTGTCTGTGTATCTGTACACATACACATCACATTCTGTATCATACAGATATGTGGAATGCATACACACATGTGGCCCACATTCTGTAACTGTCTTTCATTCACAGCTGCACTGTTCTGCCTTGTTGCAACACAGACAGATGCCACATGTGAACACAGACTAACATTAGGGTGGTATATATGGTGTGGGATTGCTGTTACATCTATTGCACATCTATGGCATTTGTGCATGCTACATTGCACATTAACATGACTGTCCTGCAAGTGGTGTGCTCTGACACCCATGTGTCTATCATGATGGCAGTACATCCACCACCAGATATTGTCCACACTAACATAACATACACAGATATTATGGCTGACATCTTTGTCATTCATTGCTGATCTGCACAGTTGGCAGGTATGTCCCACTGCTTACAGGGACAGACAGTATTTTCAAGAGCAGTTGTTCAGCGGGACATCATTACAGGGACAACTACAGATGGCACATATCAGACATTCTACATCATATATCCTATTAAGCTATACCACATACTACATTAAATTACATACAGTTATGTTTTACATACCTTTTATTATTTGGACGGGTGCAACACATTCACGGTTTTGGTTTGTAGGTATTTATTTCCCACTGTATAAGTTTCATTTTATATTTTCTTTTTTTTTTTTTTTTTTTTATTTCTCTCTCTCTCCCTCTCCAGTAGAGTGAATGAGTTGGTATGAACGGATTTCAGCACGGCTTTTGTAGGTGATGCACATGATCAGGTGATGGGCTTTTCACCAATCAGTGTACAACAGTTGCTGAATGCGTGCAGCTTGCTGTGTAGTGATTCAGTTAACCATTGTCGTGACAACCCAGTACTATAAATTGCTTACTCATGTGGCCATTGTCCCTTCACCTTTCCAATATGGAGGACATCCTTCCGTATGTGGGCAGCAGTGTTACAGATGGCAGGTTGCAGTACCTATTACAGTGGGGCTTGCTGACACAGGGCAATCTTAAGAAGTTCCAAACCTACAGACAGAGTAAGTGTGTTGTGATGTGCATTGCATATTGCTGGTCTTGCAGTGTTTGCATGTACATAGTAGTTTAGGATGGAATGCAGTCTGTCTGCATAGCTCTCAACAGTGGGCCTATCCATATGCTGGCCATTGGATTGTCTCTTTGCTTTTGCCTGTGCACCACACAGGTCTTGTCCTAGATTTATTCCCATTAATCTGTCTGTTGCGTGCTATTAGTACATGGCTATTTCCAGTTGTGTTCCTGAAGTGTTATTCCTGCATAAGGGTATGTTGCAATGAATCCCGTAGCACCAGCAATTTGCAGAGTGTTTAACAGCAATATTATGAGTATGGCCCTGTGTTCCTACCTCTGTCCTCCACATATATGGCTGGCTTTGTCCTGCTGTGATATGGTTAGGGGTTGTTCGGTATTGGCCTATCATTATTTACTGCAAGCATTCCTGCTATCATCCCAGTCATATCATGGACTCCCATGACATTTGTTGGTCAGGGTCCATACATGTGACAGATACATAGACATTATCACAGGTAATAAATGTCCCCCTAGGCCTTAACTACAGAGTGTAACTAGCGGCTGCTGAACTACATCTGTTATTGTTTATTGTTACCTATCTTGATGGCAAATCCTTTGTCTACAGTTGTACAAATTGACAGGCTTGGCCTGGAAAACATAGTATGTTATATATCCACACTGTCTGCATCTACTTTTTTGTATGGGCCTTGCATTCCTCACTGATTAAATAAGTCCAGATCTTTATGCTGTAAGTAATGGCATACATTATTGTAAAATACACCATTAAAAGTTGTCTGTGTATACATACCTGTGTGTCGTCTCATGTCCTTTGAATAGTGAGTGAGTCTATGTGTAATGCAGTACTCTTGTTCAAGTATAAATGTCATTTAGCAGGTTTTACAGCAAAACAATGTTGATATACCGATTTCATATGGAAAACAGAATGTGCTGCAGTGGGATTCAAACCGGGAATGTGTGCTCGTTAGGCGGATGCTCTGCCCACTACACTATTGCAGTTCTGCTTAATATGCATATTTCTACTTTAATGTCATAACCATGCTCCCTTTCCCGGGCCCCCGAGCTCCACGTACACAGCATTCATTCATTCTTCAGTTGCTAGCCCTACCATACCACACCTCCACACATTTCCCTCTCTGCACGTCTTGGTACTCCTCCATTTTACTGTCTCGATGCAACCTTCTGCAGGCTCTTCATCCATTTAGTCTATGTACATTTGAGCCTTCCCTTGATCCTCCTCCGATACTGATGGAAACCTCATTGTGACCCACAAAGTCTGGTGCGTCCCGCCAGGGACGGACCTGTTGTTGAGTCACGAGTAGACTTTGCAGGTCTACACTGTTTCTCCCACTGGTAGCATCCTGCCATGGTTTTGAGAAGCAGCGGTTTGCTCACACAGCAGAGCAGCCTAATCTCCTGCTTCCACGGATGAAACATGCCCTCATGCAGTGCCCCCATTTTCCATTCCTCTCTTCAGTATTATATAAGACTACTGTTGTCACAGTATGTGTGGACAGGCACTGTTCATTGATACTCATAGACTGCTTGGAATACTGTGATTGAGCACTGTACACATGTTTGCTGGCATTAATGTACATACTTGCATACATTTCCTATACTGTTGACTGACTGTACCGGATGATATGTTTGTGATAACAGCAGCTGATTGTATATCTGCCATGCCTTTGTAGTAACTCACTTGGACTATAGTGTACAGGGTGGGGTCTGGGAACCTGGGAGTGCTGATTATGTTATTACTGGCCACGATGAGGGCTGTGGGTTACAACATGCCTATGGCACTGTGGGGGAAGTATAGGCGGGTATGTGCTGGTGGTGCACGAGGCTCAGACTTGCTGACTTCCGGTTACGGCATCTTACACTTGGTTGGCCTCCACATTGCTTAACCAGTGTGGGCATTGCTTACCGCCACCCAAACAGGCATACTCCTGCTTGCTGCCGCATACCACCGTGCTACTTCATGAACATGTCGGTATTATACATGCTTAAGTCAGGTGTACATGTCAGGTATGACTGTTCACGAAGGTCAGTGTAAGGTAAAGTGGGATTCCAGTTTAGCAGTTCTGGATAGGTTACTCTCAGATATTCGGGTTAGGTTTAATTATGCCATACCTGTGTTGTAGAGTAGATGTGAATAGTGAATGTGTAGGCGGGTAAGTGGAGGGGGGGACATTTTAACTGTATAGTAGGCTGTTTGACTAATTGGTGGGGGAGCAGTAGTGCAGGTTTGCATGCTGTTGGGATATGTATGCGAGGCAGGACAGGAGGTGTCAGTGTCAGTAGTTGGTGTAGGGGTATGGAGTGTTAGTTGGGGGGGTGGACTTCGCCATGTGGTGAGCAGGTGGTGATCCAAGTGTGTTTGAGTTTTCCCTTCATGTGTTATTTACATGTGTCATCTGGGACAGCTGCGATAATACACCTGGGTTGGGGGTTCCAGATTTTGCCAATATAGTTATGTGGAGGGTGTCACCTACTTGTGACTGTGAACATTACTAGGAATAAAACAGGGGTCAATAGGTAAGTGGTGTTATTGGGCCAAATATAGGGGCTGATAGTAGGAGACATGTCCAGGGATGTGCAGGATGGCTGACGGGAAAGTCCACAGCTGGCCATTTCTTCTACAGCGACAGCTGTGTATATACCCTGCATTTGGGGGTAGGTCTGGACACTCACACCCCTGGGTGGGGGTGAGGACAGCAATAATATCTTGTGATGCAAATTAGTTTGGCTTATATCCCTACAGTGGGGTGTTGTGACCATGTGTTCTTTGGTGTCATTTACTGGGTTTGCAACAACACATCTGGATATTCCACCCTTTGCTATGTACACTAGACATTGCTGCTGTGGGACTCGTACCAGGTGTGGCTGCTCATTAGGTGTTGAGTCTGCCCAATGCACACTATTGCTTACATACCTGGGTTGTCCACATAGAACCACTCCAGCCGACACCTGCACGCCTAGGCCCATAATTACATATCCATAGTTCCCCACCCGCACCTCCTCTTTGGAACTCTTCTTTATTTCGGGTGCAGGTCGGGTCTGGACACACCAGTACACACTGCCCAATCCCCACTTCTCTGGACTGATCACAAATGTTGTCTCGCCCCATGGGTCATCAGGCTTCCCCAACCTTGTGGTCCAGGTACATGCGTGGCCTGCCATACATTATCTGTGTAATGGCTGGAAGGCTGAATAGCCATATAACTTTTGGCTTGTCCCACAAGGGACATTCTTGTCTTTGTTTCAAGATTAGACTTGGCGGGTCTCTCCCACTGGTTGTATCCTGCCTGTAGTCTGGGAAGCAGTGTATGTTTACTTTTCTTGTGTGTTTGTATGTTTCACCTGTCTAGCTGGCGGGGGGGGGGGGGTTGATGCTACGTGTTACATGTTTGTTGATTGGGCCTGTCACTCCCATTGGTACAACCTGTGAACATATGTAACCCTTAACAGCTGTATCATATCCTAGCTATATATCTGTGTATATTTACACACACATAATATATATATATATATATATATATATATATATATATATATATATATATATATTATATATATATATATATATTGCTGTATTCATATATATATATATATATATATATATATATATATATATATATATATATATATATATATATATATATATATATATATATATATATATATATATATATAAAACTACATGTGGATGCATGGGTGTCTGCATATGTATATATCTATATGTGGGTATTCGTGTATGTCTGTCTATGTATGTATACATTTGTACTACAGAGAGGGAGTGGTATATCTCCATGTAGTTATGGACATATATAAACAAACATACCTCTACATATTTAGCTACATATCCTGTCATGTTGCCTGCTATTGCTGGGCACTGTTTTGTGTGCATACCGGCTAACCTTGTGTGCCATGTATGCTTTGTGATACCTACAACTACATCCGTTAGTGTACACAGAGTCACACATGAAATCTATTGCTAGTACCAGGTAATCATTCATCCCATGCAGGAAAGCCCAAACAATGGGTATACAACTTTCATCTACACCCAGAGTTACATAGGTACCCATGGCTATGTGCATGAATTACAGTGTGTGGCAGACCTAGGATACATGGGCCGAGACAACATAAGGGATGGGTCCTGAGGGGGGCAGTGTGTAGTGGTGTGGTAGCTACGGGCCATTAACAAGGGTTGAGATTGTGGCTGTGTGTGCAGCGGGTGGAGGGGGAAGCGGAACTGTGGGTAATGCTTGTATGACTTGTGGATGGCCTTGGATGGATGGGCTTGTACTGGTCGGGCTGCCTAGTGTGCGGGGGAGAGGGGGATGTGATGTCAACATATGGAAGATCACTGAGGACTAATTAAAATCCCTATTTCAACGACACACATACATTACATTGAGCTTGGTAGTGTTTTGCAGGGCGGTCATGTTTGTCTGGGCGGGAGGTATGCCAATTCATATGTGATGTATATTGCTTGGGGCCTGTCAAGGCCTTTCACAGTGCTTGTGGACATGTATGTGTCTGTTAATCTACCATTGCTATCTACAGATATCTGGCCATATATACCTCTGTGGGTGTATATATTTTCTTACATATTTATAACTATGTCAGTATATACCTATGGGGACATTTCTCTGCGTACATATGTGTAACTTGCTGTGTATATGTGGACGTATGAATGTTGACAGATATATGTGTAGTTGTCAGCATTTCCATGCATATCTGTTCATATATTTGTATATGTATGTATATATATATATATATATATATATATATATATATATATATATATGTGTGTGTGTGTGTGTGTGTGTGTGTGGATAGTTTATATATATATATATATATATATATATATATATATATATATATATATATATATATATATGACTACATCTATGGATATGTTGTATCCGTTTAGATAGTAATATATTTGCATACACACATCCATCTAGCTGTAGGTCTACATTCTCTGTGCTGTTGCATGACTGGACTGGATGATATGTTTCTGACTACATCCATTTTAATTGTATCTGTCCTAGCTTGGTGGTAATTCCCTTTGTTTATAGTGGGCAGGGTCCTTGGTTTGAGTCTTGCAGGAGTTGTTTATCTTGTTGCTGGGGAGAACATGGGCCATTGGGTACTGAGTGATTATGGCACATTAAAGCGGCTGTGCACAGGTTTGCATGGAGTTAAGCATTGCTAACCTCCGGTTCAGTTAGCTTCTGCTTTGCTTAATCTGTGTAGGTAATGCTTACCCTCGCACAAACGCACTTACACATGCTTACTAGTGCTTATATATGCCTACTACTGCTTATTTGTGCTTACACCTGCTTAGTAGTGTCTTATTAATACAGTCGTCCAGTTCACATTTAATGTTATTTAGTAGGTTATACAGGAAATATATGAGAAAAAAAAAATTATCATATACAGATTTCACATGGAGAATGGTATGCACTGCACTGGGACTCGAACCGGGAATGCTTGCTCATTAAGCAGATGCCCAGCACACTGCACTATTGCTGTGCTGCTTCATTTGCATATGTCTTCCTTGTTATCCTCTTCGGCCTTTTCAGCTGCTTTAACCGTAGCTAAGGGATGGGCACACCCGCACACCTATGGTTAGCTGTACTCGGACTTACGATATATATGATGGGTTTTCTTCAGTTTATTTATATGTACCGTTGCTGTTGTACACATGGGGGATTGTTGGTGGGGATATGTGGACACATATGAGCGGCTTTGCTCATTTATTTCCACTTTCTGCTGTTCTACTTTGCAGGGGCATGTTTATTCTGAGTGCTCTGCTCTCAGACATGCCCCTGCACTCGTACATGCTCCGTGTATGCTAGGAGGTCGGGCAGTGCACCTTCATTAATATGCATGGTGTGCTGCCATCCTGTTCTTAAGCAGCCACTTCCATGCAGGACTACACTAGTCTTGCATGGAAGATTAGTAAATCCGGGGGTCTGTATAGTGAAATAGTTGTGTTATTATAATTGTATTTATTTATCTACTTACTTACTTATTTACTTCTCTTTGCTGAGAAAATCCAACTGGGCCATGAAAGATCTTATTTCGGTGGAGACCAAGGGATAAAAGCTGTTTGACTGCATTACAGGTACAAACAAAAGTTCCACAATTAAGACTGTAATAAAGAAAAGGTAGCAACTGAAAATAAGCATCAGGAAACAACAGAATGCAAAGAACATAATATAGTTCAAGTGTAGTTATTAACCAAAAGTAGGTTAAGTATTATAAATCTAAAAAACTTAATCATGCTACAGCGATTCATCTAATCATTAGCCAAGCTCAAGCAATATGATAAAGAAAAAAAGTATGAACAGAGAGAGAGTGGAAAGGAATAAGGTATGTGCAGAAACGAAGTATAAAGCAGATGGAAAAATATACCTTCTGTTGCCACTCATAAGGTGCAGATGAAAGACATCTATGTAGAAAATTCAGAATTATGTAATCAATTACAACAAGCAGAGATTACTATGTCTGATTTGCAAGATATTGCAGATAACCAGGATAGCATATTATAAAAGTAAAATATTTATGATTAAATGTTCCAATATGTACTTTGTTTTTTTCAGTGCTTTTATACACAGCTGGGAGTCACCAGTGGGACTACTGATGACAGTGTAGAGCATGCAGGAACCATAGCAGGCAAAGTCCTGTCATCCAAAAAAAGACTATAAGCTGTCTAATAAGGTTATTAAAAATGATATCCTTAGATGTGTATCATAGCTGACTGCTGCGCTAGCCTAAGCTCTATGCATATCTCTCAGCTGTCCAGATTTTCACACAATGTCCAGATTTTTGTGGCATAGTTTGGGTCTGTTTCTCCAGAAATTGTGGATTTCTGGCAAATCTTTGGCCAATCATGGAGAAATGAAATCAGAAAATGATGATATAAATTTGAGTTTTAGACTTCACATCTATTATAAAATATATGCTAGCACATAATGTATTATTCTATCAACTGCCTAAGTTTGTAAGAGCAACATTTAAAAATTGTACCTACTTTTTGGCCGTTATCCCCCAAATTATAATGGCTTTGTCAAAATTTCTTGCTCCAAGAGGTTGAGAGGTATGGTTGTTTGGGTTATACCCTGCCAAGGTTATAATAGATGAACAGTCTTCTAAAGTATTTGGAGCCTCCCACTCATGTACCCAGGTGGCTGTCAGCTCAAGTTCCTGTGTGGAGAAAACAGCTGTCAGGTCACTAAATGGCTCAGTACATTCATACCACCATTGTGACTGTGCCTCTAGGACTTGAGAGGATCGATGATCAGTTCTATGCTTATATTGCACATACGTTTTTGTTGTTTTTTGTGCAAACCATAGATGGTTTCTATAGGAAATAGTTATATTTGCTTTACTTACAGTTTCAAAGGGACTGTCATGTAATGGCTACCCTTCACTGTTTATGTTTATTACATACACTTGTTAAGGAAAAGTGTACTGGTTTATTTTCGGGAATTGCGTTTTTTTTTTTTTTTTTTTTTACTCAGATGATTTTTATTTTAAAATTGCAATAAACAATAAATGAAAACTTATCACAGTTTACAATCAAGTTAGATAATTATTAACTATATACACATTTACATTTAGCCTGACATTTTAAAACTTGCGAGATAACAAATTACACAGATATAGTTTAACTAAAGTTAAATAGTACTTGCTTCATGAGGAGGTTAGATCCATTTGCAAAGTATCAATCAAAGTTAGAACTTTTTTCCAAGGGTTTTTAGTTAATGTTCTAGGAAACAGTCTTAATTCTTTGTTTTTTATTTCCATTAAGGCTGTCTTCTTCAATAGACATATGAAATCTTCTTTGCTAGGAGCTGTGGTAGAATTCCATCTATTTGTTATGCATTTCCTAGCTATAGCTAGTATAGTCCAAAGTAAATGAATGTCAGACTTATTTGAAGAATAAGCATTGTCAGTTATATTCAGTAATAACAAAGCCTTGGTCATGACAAAATTATCTGTATAAATCGCCCGCAAGATATTGTTAATACTTTCCCAAAAGGGTTTAATTTTTATACAATTGTAGAAAATGTGAGACTAATCAGCTTTATTATACTGTTGACATCTCCAGCATAACCCATAATTAGAAGGATTGATTTTTGAAACTTTATCAGGGGTTAAAAAGGATCTAGGAAGGAATTTCCAGGTAAATATTCTCCAATATTGAGAACAAGAAGTTAATTTTACTGAGAGAAGTAAATTAGATTTATTTTCTGAGGTTAACCAAATCTTATATCCTTTAGTAATATATTGCCAATATGCTGGTTTAGGTTGTGTTTTATAATTTTTTATTAGATTATATAAATATGAAGTACCATTTTCCAATTTCTTATTATTATATCAAATTTCAAACAGTCTGGATATAAAATTTGGTGTATTTGAAAAATAAAAATTATTTATTATCCTACATAGATCCTTGAAGTACATCAATATATTCTGAAGCATTAACCATTCATGAGAATTCACTTTGTAAGTTGACATCATATATTGTAAATCCCATACTTGCTGATTTTTTAGACAGTGTAACCAACAGATTAGATTTTTCTGTTCCCAAGAGAGGAATATATCTCTATGAATTCTATCTGGAAAGTTTTTAGTAATGCTGAAGGGAATTAATGTTGCAAACCAAAGCTTTAAATCCATATTCATGTTTATAAATTTCCTAAAATAGTCAAATAAATGATTTATTAAATTTGTCCTAGTTAGTTTAGTTATATTGTATTGATAATTTAAGGCCAGTGAGTACCATAATATATTGTCCTTGTCTAGAAAAGTAGAATTTTTAAGTAAATTATTTTCATTTATTATTATAGTTGTATGTAACAATTTCCAGTTAGACATATAATTTGGATTGATCCATTCAACCACAGTTTTAAGTAAAGTTGCTCTTATATAAGATTCAATATCTGGGAAATGTATTCCTCCCTGGTCCCATTGTCTGATATGATGGGCATATGCAATTTTGTTTCTTTTAGGAAACCACAGAAATCTTAGCAAAATTGATATTATTTTCTTAAGGTGAGTTTTCTCAGGAATTAACAAAGTGGCTTGTACAACATACAACATTTTAGGGAAAAGAATCATTTTAATTAACTGTAATCTATCTTCAAAAACTATAAATAACTTATTATATTGGCCCACTATGATCCTCCTATAATTAATATTCAATATATCTGGAATATTTTCACACAAGTCTATGCCTAAGTATTTTATTGTTGAGACATGTTCTCTTATGATATGATTCTTATCTATTTGAAAATCCTTTTTTTATTTAATAATAAGTATTTAGACTTTTGTTTATTAAATTGGAGTCCTGAGTTCTTATGAAATTTCTTTATCAGATTATCTAATTCAACTAATGTTTCTTTTGAATTCAATAGTGTAAGAAGTAGGTCGTCAGCAAAGAGCATGATCTTGGAGTTATATTGACCAAATATCTTTATTCCTTTTATCTTTGGATTGTTTCATATTAATATTGCTAATAGTTCTATAGCTAATGCAAATAAAATGGTGACATAGGGCATCCTTGTTTAGTACCTCTCATAACTTGTATAGCTTCTGAGGTAAAGGGTCCTAATTTAACATAAGTTAAATTGTTTTCATAAACCTTTTTAATAAATGTAATGAAGGAGATGGGAAATGTATAAGCTTCTAAGATTTTAATTAAATAATCCCAGTTCAAGGAATCGAAAGCTTTCTCAATATCTAGTCCAGTTATTAAGGTTTCTATATTTTCTTTGTTTAAATAATCAATTAATGTCAATATTCTTTTAATGTTATCATGTGGATGTCTATTTTGAATAAACCCAGTTTGGTCATAGTTGATAATTTCATTCATATGATTTTTTATTTTTTAACCAATATAGACATAAATATTTTATAATCATTATTTAATAATGAAATTGGCCTATATGAGCTGCATTGACTATCATCCTTGTTTTTTTAAAATGGGTATGATTAAGAAGTATCTCCATGAAGGAGGAATTAATGCATGAGTTTGAATTTCAGTAAATGTTTTATGTAGTAATGAGGTTATATTTTTGGGGAATAGTTTGTAAATTTCTGTGATTAAGCCATCCATTCCAGGAGATTTACTAGTTTTACTTTCTTTGATTGTATCTATGACTTCTTTGTGTGTAATGGATTTCTGTAATTCATTCTGTAAACTTTCAGGGATTAGTTTAATATTTGAAAACACATTTTCTAAAAGAGGATGTTCTGGCAAATTATTGTTATTTTTAAAATGATTTTTGAAATGACACTTGAAAGCATCTAGAATATCTCCTATTTCCGAAACTTTCTTACCTTTTTCTTTGTGTAGTATATTAACAATAGTATTAGCTTTAGATTGTATTTTAACTTTAACAGATAAGTTATGTAAGTGTTTTGGAGAGGTGGCATAAGAATTTATTTTTAACATCTCCTTGGCTAAATTAGTTTTGTGATTTAAGATTTCAATATATCTTTTATTTAAGTCATCTATTGTCTTCTTATTCTCTAATAAATTAGGAGATTTTTTAGATTTAAATAATTTGATCTTCCTTTGTAGTTCTTGAAGTTCTGATTCCCATTCCTTGATTTTATTTTTATACCAAGCAATCGTTTTTCCATAGATATAAGCTTTTAATGAATCCCATACCATTACTGCATTCACTTCCGAGTTGTAGTTTACATCTACAAAGAAATTGAGTTCATTCACTAACCATTGCTTAAATTCTTTAATTTTTGTAATATATGAAGGAATTCTAGTAAGAAAAGCAAGTGATTTAAAATTTATTTGCACATTTAGAACTAGAGAATTATGATCTGAGAGGGGGCAAGGAATTATTGTAAAGGAAGTAATTTTTGTTTGAAGATCCTGGGAAATATATATATTATCAATTCTGGTTTGGATACCATATCTATAATCTTGATGGGAGAATACCAAAGAATTACTATCTATAACATTAAAGGTATCTTTTAATTTTAAAGTTTCGATCCATTTTTTTAGTAATTTTGCAGTAGCTGTTAGATGTGGAGATTTTTTATTAGTAGTTTCAGACATATCTGTAATACAATTAAAGTCCCCCTATTATTAAATTGTCTTTATATATGCTTGTAATTTGATCTAAATGCTTTTTGACTGTCCCCATTCCAATACCCGGAAACCAATATAGGTTTACTAGTGTCCACAACCTGTTATTAAACTTCAGAATGACTATAGCTATAAGGCCCTCATTGTCTATATATTTATGTATTATTTTAGGATTTAATAAATTGTTTCTCCATAGAATTATTACCCCCTTCTTCTTTGTTTTAAAATTGGAACATGCTAATGTCTTGAACTCACTTGAGTTCCATGTGAAATTATCATTGCTCTTGAAATGTGTTTCCTGTAAAACAGTTATTTGTGATCTATTTAAGTTTAGATATCTTAGTAAGTTAGATCTTTTTTTGAACTATTTAGACCATTAATGTTTAATGATAATATAGAAAGGTCCATATCAAATTATTTTGAGGAAATATTTAAAGGTGTCATTGACTTTACCTGAAATCATCCCCTCCTTAAAAAATAAAGTATTATTGATTAGTACATAATCAATTATCTCAGTGAAGCATGTTATCACTAAGGCACTCAATAAGTATACGTCAGGCTCAGTAAAAATAATGAACAATTTAAAAACTAAAATAAATACTAAAGTAGTTAGCTCATTAATCCCTATTCACCATGGAATGAAATACATTCATAGTCCAACAGATTGAAACATCTGGTGAACTATCACTCTAACTTCCTTTTCCCAGTCCTTTGAGCTCCATATATACTGTAAATAATCAAAAAGTCTAATAAACAACTATTATTGTGATTTAAAAACATTTTGTTGTAGAAGTCATTGTTTAATATGAAATAACTACTATATCATTACCATCTAAATATAGAAAACAAATGCAGTTGAATTATACTAATTATTAACTTATTCAGCTCATTGTATCAACATAACTTTAGATATTGGATATGAATTCACTTGTTCAAACACACAGACACTTTAATCCTTAATCACAAGGCTTGCAAGCAATAACATAAATTAAAAAAGAATATCACATCTTATAATATATAAACATATGCTTTCAAGAACTGTTCATCAGATTTAAAAGAGACTGTATAATTACCTTATAATCTAAATATAGGCTTAATCTTATTATATTTCAGCTAATAGTTATAGTAATGATTTAAAAAGGCAGTCAAAAAAATGCATATGTTTAAATTATCTAAGTGGTGTAAGGCATAGTAGTTTCTATGAATGTGTTGATCAGGTACTTATATCATTTTAGTTAATTGGTTGACTTTAATAATGATTTTGTTAAAATATGGTTCAAACAACAATCAGATTTAATTTTATATTCTCTTGTATGGGGTATAACTAGATAAGGAAATCTAGCTTGTTTCCTAAAGTGTGTTGTGAATGTGCTTCTGTAGATGCAGTATACCAACAGCCAATCAAAACCTTATCTACTCGTTGTTATGACAACATTAAACTACTCTGCAATTGTAAAGATAGGAGAAAACTGTTTCCTTAGCTCGTGCAAACTGCAGTCTAAATAGGCTTTAATAAAGCTTCACGAGCACTTATTTCCCACTCAAACAACTGCCATGAAAATGGAAGAGAAAAAAAAAAAAGCCGTCTCAAAACACTGACACTCTCCCTCGCAAGGAGCACACCACCCCTGACCCAAAGACACCAGGGTCAGCTCACATCTTGTCCATTGCACCTTTAACCCCACTCTCTGCATACTATCTGACCTCATACAACACCAGTTCACTCAACCGACAGTGCTTCTCCAATCTGACCCGACACAACTGTACATCAGTTCCACATAATATGCAACTACAACCAACAAAATCCGCACCATTCACTATCAGTTCAGAAGGCAAAGCAGTACATCACCAGAATTACAACAGTTCCTGGCCTCTATTACACAGAGAAATCCTACCAATTATCCCCGACAAGTAGAGATCGACAGATACTTCAACAAACCCTGCCTAGAAAATCACTCCACTGTCAGCCAACTTCCCGAAATAGGAACAATCATCAACCATTCCAAGTAACAACTATTTCAGTAATGCAGCCATCTAAGAAACCCAAACCCTACTTTCAGTAACATTTTTTTCCTCTAGCTGCAACAATAGTCCCAGTCCTTGCAGCAAGCACACAATGACAGACCGGACAAGATTTCAGATAGGGCATAACTCTGGTGTACAATCTTTCTTTGTCAGTGCATCTGAGGCAAGAAGCAAAAAAAAAATGTTTTTCACCATAATACCAACAATGATGATTACAGCAATACTCTCCAGAAGCATACACATTGTTTAAGGCCATTGCGAAGACCCCAGCTAATTATCAATGACTGCAATGTATATATTATGCAATATGCTGTGGGCAGTATAACAAAGGTCAAAATAAATAGGTATGCAATAATTGTCATTTATGCCAGGGAAGGAAGTTGATGTTTTAATACTGTAATGAATATAAATTAATGTGCAGTCTGTGTGTATTTGCAGTTCATTAGATCACCTCTTCCATACATTACTCTAATGCATCGTCCAGAGGCAGGACATTCATTTTCACTTAATTCAAATAATTCTATACTGTTCCCAATCACAGTATGTTAGTTACTAATCGATCTAACATTTTAACATGGAATGAGATTTAGGTAGCATATTTAAAATGCAAAAACAAAAATAGAAAAAAAAAACTGTTTTATACGCACCTAGACTGACAACCACACACCAGTTTGGAACAATCAAAGCCAATCAAATAAAGCATATATATATATTTACTCTACCATTACTAAATGATAAGCAAGGTAAACTCCAGTTTTTTATTATAGACAATTTACTACATGTAATAACTGCAACTCGAAACGAGTCTCTTTCTTAATATCCTCATTCACATCAGCAATGAGGAAATACCTTCTTGTTACTTTAATTTTAACTGACAGATCTCAATAGTGTTTCTCCATTTAAAAATGGGATTGTTTCGTAGCTATGAGAACATTTCATTAATATAGTCTAAAAAGCCTATAAGTGCTACTGTATGAGACTCAGACTGAAAATAACAATAAGCATTTTAATAAAAGGAAACTTAATTAATTAAATAATAGACATGACATTAGTAGGCTGAAAAACATAGTTATAAAACATTATAATTTAACTTTGATATTAATAGATTAAATAAATAGCTATATTAAGTAATAGAAACTTTTAACATTTATTTATTAAAACAAAGAGAAGAAGAGAAACTTAATAGGATGATAAGACATGTATAAATAGTTATAGGAAAAATACCTTTTCTTATATATATATATATATATATATATATATATATATATATATATATATATATATATATTGTGAATAAATGCATGAAATTAAAGGTATTAAAGCAATGTGAGACCATTTAGATGTTTTTAATAGTTAGGTTGCAGTTGACACTTTGAGAGATTTCATAGAAGTTGGTACTTTGGATTCAGTTTTCTGTTTCTTTTTTTGACATCAGTCCAGCCATTTTTGTCAGTCATTCTCTTCAGGGATGGGGATGCCCATTCCATATCTTCAGAAATGGTTATAATATTATTGTTTTGAATGAAATGCATGGCTTCTTCCAGAGTGTTGAAGGTTCTCATCTCACTTAGGTGCATTATTTTAATTTTTTCAGGAAAGGCTATTTGAGCTTTAATATTATTCTGTTTTTAGAGTTTTTATTAGAGGCCATACCTTTTTCCTCTGTTCCAGCACTTTAGTGGAGCACTCATTGTTAAATCTTGTTGTGTTCTGGTCATATTTTATAGGACTTTTCCTCCAAGCTGTTTTTAACACCAGTTCTTTGTCCATAAAAGATAAGAATTTTACTATAATTGATCTTGGTGGTATGATGGATGTTGATGAAGTTGTTGCTGAAGTTCTGTTCCCCAGAGCACGAATGGGCCCTTTCTATTCCAAAGGAAAAACCTTCTTTGAGATTTAGAACCTCTGGTATCCAAGAGTTTAGGAAATATATAATGTCCCCTCCTTCTGTTTTCACAGGTAAACCAAAAATCCTGATGTTAGACCTTCTCTCTCTATTTACAAGATCATCTAGTTTGTTAGATAACCAAGTATTTTGCTTCAAGAGAAACTCTGTTTGTGTTTCCTCCTCTTTGAGCCTTTGATCAATGTCAGTCAAAGAAGTTTCAATGTTTGTTACCTTTGAATGATGTTGCTGAAGTATTTCTTTGAAGACTTCTGTTTGCTTCTGTGAGTTCTCTTCTAGGGTCTTTAGATTAATCTTAAAATCATCCATTTTTGTTGATAATTCTTGTAATGTGGTAGTCACCAGTTGTAGTTCCTTTTTTAGTGTCAAGTCAGCATGAGAATTCTTTAGGTTGCTCATCTCTTCAGATGCTGTGTATAGACTTCTAAGTAATTTGACAGGAAATTTAATTTAGAAATCCACCAAGATTTGTATTTAGTCGCTTTAGACCATTTACTAAATATTTGTAGTAGTTTTGTTAGTAATCGATAATTTAATTTCCTGAATTTAGTACTAATCTATGGAGCTCCAAAAATGCTGCTTTTCAGTTAGCCATTCAGGCTCCACACCCCAGGAATTGCATTTTTACTGAGGCTTGAGTCTTTAGTAGGAAGTGTGAGTAAATTTTGTGCTTCTGAACACTTGTTTAACAATTTTCCCATTTACCACCCCCTTCAGTTTCAGCACAACCAGCTTCCACATTCCACATATTCTTTTGTGTTTTATAGATACCATACCTGGTTCCTTTAAGAATGTGGTTATATTTGCTTTATTTGCAGTTTTGATGGGACTGCCATGTAATGGTTGTCTGCCAATATATTTTTAACCTTTACTGTTTATGTTTATTGCATATACTTGTTGAGGAAAAGTGTCCTGGTTTATTTTCAAGAATTGTGTTTTACTGAGGCTTGAGTCTTTACTATGAAGTGTGAGTGAATTCTCTGCTTCTGTACACTAGTTTAACAATTTTCCTATTGCTAAACTCCATTTTCAGCACAACTGGCTTCAACATTCCACATATCTGTTTGTGCTTGGTAGAAATCATGCCTGGTTTCTTTAGGAATATGGTTATGTTTGTTTTATTACAGTTTTGATGGGGCTGTCATGTAATGGCTGTCTTGTCAGTCTATTTTTAAGTTTTACTGATGTTGATTACATACACTTGTTGAGGAAAGGTGTATAAATTTGTTTGGGAGGTTGGCATAATGCTTAAGGTGGTTACCTTGCAGGATAAAGGTGCAGGGCTTGATTCTCACATGGGGTAATTGGCTAGGCTTAAATTGGCCCACAAAGGCATTTAGCCTAGTACTAATCTAAGGAATTGCACTTTACTGAGGCTTGAGTCTTTACTATGAAGTGTGAGTGAATTTTGTTCTTCTGAACACTTGTTTGGCAATTTTCCCATTTGCCAAGTCTTTCAGTTTCACCAAAACAGGCTTTAGTTTCAGCAAAACAATAGAACAACCTTCCAGTTCTATGGTTCTAACTTCTCCTGGCCTAAAAAAAAAGAAAATGAATAAGGAGCCCATACCAACATAAAGTGTTTGGTCACTGCCTCAGTCATTGGTGGGTTACTCCGCAGTAGCCATTACTGGTTTGTCAGAACATTTTTTTCCTTTGGTGCACTCTAGTGTAGTCCCTTCAGCCACCATGGACCAGGGGTTAGGCATGTCCTCTGTAGCTGTTCTGGTGGCATTAGTGGGCATGGGAGAGTCACCTTCTTTGGTTTTGGAATATTCAGCAGGAAGTACATTCCAGCATAGCTGAGAGAAGAGATCTGTTTCCTGGCACTAGGCACCATCTTTGAGTTGGTCCCCTTCTAGAGATGTCATGAGGGGAAAAAAAAACAAATTACATATTATCTTCTTCTGTCACTTTTTCTGTTTACAAAGAAGAACTTATTACTCTGACTAAAGTTTTTTTTAGGCTTTAAAACCACTTGAGAATGACTGGAATATATGTGCAAAAAAATAGCTCTACTTCTGAGGATTCTCTGTCAGAACACGCTAGGGATAGGGATAGGCCATCTTTTTTTTTCTGATGATATACCACACTGAATCAAAGTAAAGTGTTTTTTCAGTCTCCTTAGAGAAAGTTCCCTTTTCTGTAACTGTTTATAGGATGAATAATATGTTTTAATGGTAGCAAGCTGAAATCCCTTTTTCTTTTGACGAAATATGTTAGAAGTAGATGTACTGTAACCGATACCTATACCTCCACTTTTGCCAGCTTTGGAATATATTTTTCATATTGCCTGCAATATGCCTGAGAGCCAAACTGCAGCCTCTAAAAAGCCAGGCAGTCTTTTTAAAGTTCTTCAGTCTTAATAAGCATTTATTTTCCCATCCCAGTTCTGATCCTGCAGTTGTCTTTTTGTCTAATACTGCTGCAGCAAATAATTTGGTTAATGTCAATCTGTCCCCTTCAAATAGGGAAAGAAAAAAATTTGACACATTTGGGATAAGAATTTAATCTTCTATTACTTTTATCTTCAGAATTCTAAATTAACAGCCACACGTGTTAATTTTTTTTTTTGACAAAATGAGAAGCATCCCTATGAGAATTCTTGTTTCAGAAGGTAGGTCCCCTCTGAATTTTGTTATTGCTTCTGTTTCTTAACTTAAAACAAACAAACAAACAAAAAAAGACAGTCTTTCAAGAGTGCATATTATTGTGCTGACTCTGTGTCCAGGGCAACTGGTTATGAGACATTTTGCTTGGATATATAATCAGAAGCTTTCTGAAAATGTGAAGTCTTAAATTTTGGTGTTGCAGTGGTGCAGAGGTTAGCTCTGTCACCTCACAGAAAGACGTTCTCTAATTTGATTCTTGGCCGGGTGCCTTCTGTTAAAGAGTCTGCATGTCCTCCCTGAGTTTGAGTGTGTTTCCTCCCACATTCCAAAGACATGTCTGGAGCATTTCTGCCTGGGACTCTGCTGAAAATGGGTTCTGTCCCAGTTGGGCTTTCCTGATAAACAAGTGTTAAATAAAAAAAAAGGCTCCTTTGGATAATGAGGTTTTATTTGGTGCTTCTTCTACCCAGGTACCTAAACAGTGAATGAAAGAGGGAAATTGATCCAGGGGTCATACAGATATTTTATCCCTCCTTCTCTAATTATGCTAAATTATCAGGTTCATTTTTCTAAATGTAAAACAAGCTGACTCAGCAATTTTCTTGGAAATATAATTTTAAGAAAAATGTCAGGAAAGGTCTGAGAAGAAGGAGGAAACCTCCCAGAAAAAATGAACAGTACTGTAACTCAGAATGACTATTGCATCGCTCCCTACCATTTCCTTAAATATTTCCCAGAGTCTGATTCTTTGCCTTCCCCTGTGGCATCAGATTGTCCTCTACTTGCCCTTGTGGCCTCAGATTGCCCTAGATAAATGTGTTTTGAAGGTTATCAGGAGAATTACTGTTGGACATGGGGAAATCCTACTTCCTTTTCAGGGAATCCCCCTTATCCCACAAATCAGAATTTCCTGTTTCCCTCAGTCATCAGTTAAGTGCTTTCCTTGGGAGTCAGATTTAATGTTCGCAGATCAGCAGGGAAAAGGTTCTTGTTCAAGAGTTTTTCTGCTGCCAAACAAGAATCCCCCTTGGAGACCAGTTCTTGACGTATCGTATCTCAACCTGTTTATGAAAGTACCAAAGTTCAGAATGTTAACATTGTATAGTCTGGCACCTGTTTGGTAACACTAGATCTGAGACATGATCATTATATTCCCATTAACACAGATTTCTGAACTGTTCTAATGTTTTCTGTGTCTGTGTTGCATTATCAATTCTCTTCATTTATTGTTTAGATTGCCTACTGTTCCAAGGTTGTTCACAATGCGTCTAGCTTCAGAGATAGCCCATTACAAACTGCATTACATTCACATCTTTCATTATTTAGACAGATTATTTATCTTTGTAGAGCTTTCTCCAACTGTCAAGAGTATCTTACACGGGAATGTCCTTTTTAGTCTTGGATTCCAGATCAACATACAAAAATCCTAATACTGGCTGCCCAGGATAATGAACTATATACACATTGGATTACAAAGTCCATTAAACATGTGGGAGAACAGACAAATGTATGTTTTGTAAAACAGAACTGGAAACAGTTGCACATCTTGTTGCTGGTTGTGATATACTAATGGCAGAAGGACTGTATGCTGAAAGGCATAATAATGTGGCAAGACTGTTGCATTGTGGAATGTGCAAACATTATTATACCAAAGTAGCTGAAAAACACTGGAAGCATGAGCCACAAGGCATTATAGAAAATTATGACGTTCAAATCACATGGGATCTCCCATTACCAACAGTTGAAAAAATAAATGTGAGAAAATCAGATATAGTTGCTGTTCTGGCTTTTCCCGGTTAGGGGTCGCCACAGCAGAACACCAGTCTGCTAATGATTGGCAGTTGATTTTTATGGTGCTGAGGTGCCAGCCTTACACCCAACCTTCAACGAAGTCACACCCATTCACACATGTCTTTCAAACGTCACTCGACCACAAGGAGAACATGCAAACTCCACACAGAAGGTGCTCCAGCCGAGAATCAAACAGGAGAACCTCTTGCTGTGAGGAGACAACGCTACTGCTGCACCACCATGGCTTAGATCATGAAAAGAAGACAAAAGTAGCACTTATCTTTGAAATTGCTACAACCATTGACTACAGTGTCTTACATACAGAAAGACGCAAAGTCTTAAAATACAAGGATTTGCAGGCAGAAATGAGGGCAATGTGGAAGAAAGGTACCCAGACAGTTCCAACAGTAGTAGGAGCATCGAGTGTTAAAAAAAGAATTTGCAGTCATACTTAGATATGTTACCGATACATGTAAGTCCATATGAATTGCAGGAGTTATCGTAGGTTTATAGGTGTGTACTAGGCTAATCGCCCCGGACCTTTTACAAGCCTAGCCCATAGAATTACCCTGGCATCGTGCCGCCCGAAATTAGTTCCCAGTGCCTCTGTCGAATAGAGCCACTGGAGTGATCCTCGGGGTGAATTTCCTATTTCTCATCCATCCATCAAGATTTCTCTTCAAGACGGACAGTGAGGTGCTCTGTTTGACATATATGGGAAGTCTATTCCATAGCATGAGCAGTCTGTGGGTTATGAGCCTGTCCCTCCAGCATGTTCTGTTGATTGTGGTAATGAGGCTGAGGTCTCTGGAGAATGTGATGTGGAGGGATTGGGATTTCTTTTGATGTAGCATTTCTAACAGAGCTGGGACAAACATGGCTTGTAAGTCAAGCAGAGATCGCCTCTAAGTAGGCGATATGAGACAAAGAATAGTTGGAGTTTTTTGAGTCTGTCCATATAGGACAACTGTTTTAAGGCCTAGGATCATCTTTGTGAGTTACTTTTGCGGCCTCTCCAGTTGTTTCAGGTGTCTAGTGAGGTACATGCCAAATGGGACATTGTACTCAATGATTGGCCTAATGAGGGAAGAGTAGAGGGAGACAATGACCTCTTTCATTCGGGATACAAAACCCTTAATAATGAGATGTACCACACAGAAGGACTTTCTGTCCACAGTGACAATGTAGTGGTCAAAAGAGAGGTTGCTGTCAACCTGTGTTCCCAGATGTCTTATAACACCTTCTGTGTTTTGTGGACTACCATTGATGTTGTAATTCATGGGAACTGAGTTTTTCCCAAAGGGGATGACGACACATTTTTTGGCATTGAGCTTAAGGTCATGGTTCTGAGACCAGTCATTGGTCTCAGTTAGGCCTTTCTGCAGGATGTCAGCATCACATGGGGAGTTAATAATAGCTCCCAACTTGCAATCATATGTGAACTTTGTCAGCCAGAGTCCCTTCGTGTTGGCCTGGACTTCAGAGAAGTGGAAACCAAACAGGAGAGGATCCAGAACCGAACCCTGTAGGACTCTACTCGTGACTGGTCGGCAGTCTGACTTGGTGTCAGCTACTTTCACACTGTGGGTTCTATCTGTGAGCCACTTTGCAACCCACCTAGTGATATAGGGGTTGATGCCTAGCTTAGTGAGTTTTTCTAAGATTCCTGACTGGGGAATGGTGTCAAAGGCCTTGGCCAGATCAAGGTAGGCTGTATGAACCACATTGCCTTCATCCACACCTCTGGTGACTGACTCAAAGAAGTCAACCAGGTTGAGCAGGCATGATCTACCCTTCACAAAACCAAACTGTGTGGGATCCAGAGTTTGAAGATTGCCTATATCCTTGTTTATTAGGTCTATGATGATGTGTTTCATTGCTTTGCATTTCAGACTCATCATGCTAATGGGGCAATAGTTCCCAGGGTCTGTAGTCGCTCCTCCTTTGTGGAGAGGGATAACTGTAGCAGTGTGCCATTTGGTAGGGGAAAAGCCTAAGGTGAGGCTGTGATTTAAAAGGGCACACAGGTGTGGTGCCAGTTCACTCTGTAGTTCATGTAGAACATAGCCAGGTATATTGTCAGGTCCCATAGAAGCAGTATTCTTGGCCTTGGACAGTGCTGTTGTAACCTGTGTAGCAGTAATACTGGGAGCCTGGCAATCTACTGGTATTGTGATTGGTCCTTTGGGGGGAGGGATAAAGCTGCCACTGAATCTGTCAGCCAGTATATTGGCAATATCTGTTGGCTCGGTATAGAAGGTACCATTGTGCAGTAGCTCGGAGCAAATCTGGATATTGCTGTGGAGATTCTTTACATAACTATAGAAGGCCTTGTGGTTGTCTTTACTATCTGCTTCAATTCTGTTTTTATAGCTAGCTTTAGAGGATTTGATGAGTGATCTCAACCTTTTGTTAAGGCTGATAAGGGAGTTTTTCCAGTCTTGGGACTTCACCTTATTCCGCATCAGTTTCTTCCTTCTGTTGTAGAGTTTGTCTATGGCAGGGGATCACCAGATTGGCTTCCTTTTTTGGAGGACAGCGTCTTGGTTCTACTGGGTATGACAAGATCCATGCATTTGTGTTTGTGTTTGTACAGTGCATTGGTGTATGATTTGGCAGTCATGCAACTATTCTCCATTTGCATGGGTGCCATGAAGTTAGCCACCTCTGTTTTTAGGAGCCCAAAGTTAGCATTGGAGAAGTTTTTCATGGTGGTCACCTTTGTGAAGGGTATGGGGTGGGAGGGATGTGGATTTCCAAGGTGATTAGTTTGTGGTCAGATCTATCCAGAGAGGAGTTGACTATTGGTGTAGAGCAATGGTCGCCCATGTTATTAATGACCAGGTCAAGAACGTTGCTACCTCTAATGGGGGTAAAATACGAGCTGGTCCAGGGAATTGGAATTAATGAATTCCAGGAAACGTTGGGCAAGTGTATTCATACATGAGTAGTTTTCCCAGTTAATGGAGGGGTAGTTGAAGTCACCCAATATGACAGTGTTAGTTTGGACCCTAATATTCTTCAGGGTTCTTAGGAACGTAGAGTGTGAGTCTTGGGACATGGCTGGGGACCTATAGCAGGCTACAACCTGAATCCCTGTTTTCCCAATGTTAGCTGCACCTGAAGCATCTCTGATGCATTATGTTGGGCTACCAGTCTAGAGGTGTGAGCATCCTTTATGAATATGGAAACACCACCACCTTTGGAGCTTCAGTCCATGTTCTGGAGCCGAAGGGTGTGGAATGCGTTATAGTCTGATAGTGCAGGTGTGCATTCTGATGCTTTGAACCAGGTCTCTGTTACAGCACAAATGTAGATGTTCTCCATTTTAAGGAGTGCTTTGAGTGAGTGCATTTTGAGATTTAGACTTTTAGCATTGAGCAGCATGACTATCAGATTGCATTTGTTTGTAGCTGTTATGGTAATTTGGTCTTTGGAACACAGACTAAAAAGGCACTATAGGGGTGACAAGAGCCTTGGCCAGTATTCAGAAGCCCAAGGGTGACAGATGCAGGCCATCTCTGGCAAAGCATCGAAGTCTGTCAGTCATGTCATGTCATCCCAGCCAGACAAATACTGGATCCACTTGGAATGACACCAGAAACTTAGCCAATTGTTGAAATCAACCATTTTCTGCTTGTACTTTGGTATCATTATGGGTGATGGCAGGATGCTGCTCAGGGCTAGGGTCATACCTGCCTGGGCTACATAATCCAAGAGCTCCACCACGTCTCTTTTCCTGTAGTCCAGGGAGGTACATCTCAGGTCATTCACACCGACATGTACAATGACAGAGTCATATTTGTACCTGTTGTTGAGGGACTTGAGTGCATGTGTTATGTGGTGGATCCTGGCACCTAACAGGCAGCTGACTTTTACTTTCTCTTTATTCAACCTAGTGAGTGGGACATCAGTGTGCCTCACTACTGAGTCACCTATGACTAGTGTGTTGAGCATGCTGTTTTACCTTAGCGGCTTTGGTTGAGTGGCACACTGTTTAGGAGAGTTATGTGTCTTGTGATTAGTGTTGTGTTGTGGTGGTCAAGTATGTTTCTGCCTTGGATGCCTCTGCTGTTTGGGTAGACTTTTATTGAGAGCCTCCATGAAGGTGGGTGTGTGGTTTGTGTTTTTATGTGAAGGCAATGTCGGTGTGTGTTCTGAAGGGCTATGTGTTTCATGTGGTGTGGTGCAACTGTTGACCTTCTCCTCTTAACCAGCTATTCCGTTCTTGGCTGGATAGTGCCTGGCTTCCAATTTAGATATATAAGTGCATCTCTCACAAGTCTGAGTGTTGAGAGGTATGAGGAGAGGGTTGTCAGTGTACATGATGTAGTTGCTACATTTCCTCAGGATGACCAAGGTCACCAGGTTAATAGGAGAAAGCACAGGGAACTGACCTTTAGACATGCCTGAAGGGGTGGGCATTCATAATAAGTACTGGAGCTGTTTCCTTGTAGAACATGTAGTGCTGGTAGCACTTTTGTGTGCTACAATAATTGCTACAAGAAATCTGGTAAAGTGCTAGACTAATAAGCTAGTAAAAGTGCAAGAGAGGAGAGAACTAGCAGATCTAAGGGAAAACTTAAAGAGCAGACTTTTTGGCACTGCTCAGAAGCTTACAAACAGTCCTGGATGCAGCAAATCTATATCTGGACTACACTAGTTACAGGAAAGCCGGACAACAAGCGCAAACGTGGGCTTTTAAACCAAAAAGTTGAAAGAGATGGAAAAACTGCCCAAATGGCCAATAAACTCCAATCTCTGGGCCAGAAATCACTCCTCTTGTGGTAGATAGGCTACCTAGTGCTCATCACTCCCACTGATAAGCACTAGGCACATTGCAGTTGATTGACAAAAAGGGAGGGGGGGCAGAAAAACACCAATAATGACCTAATTACACTGCAGGTTGTTACTATGGTAATGCACAAAGCCCAAACAGTAGGAAAGGTTAATTTTAACTGCTCACATAACACAATGATCATAATTTAATTTCTATCAAAGAAGCTTGAAACTGCTTTGAAACTGCTTTAAATGTCTATGAAATGTGAGAACTTACATCAAGACAGACAAAGTGGAGACATCATTTGATTTGTACATCAATTTTTTGTATCATTATTGGGGAAAAATACTAGAAAATACTGAAATAATAAGTGTCATTCTTCAAGGTATCAAGTCCTGGAGCACTATTGGAATAAAGATGGTCTGTAGAAGCCCTAACCTGAATAGACTCACACTATATTTCTTTATTGTGTTTGGAATCGTTATAACTAACATTACTACTAAATTACTTTAACTGCCCTTAATAAATTGGAAAAAACTGGCATGCAGCAGCATCTCATTATGCATTGCTCTTCTTAGGCTTGTTAAGTTTACACAGTTTTAAGCTACTGGATAATGCAGGTACTAGAGGAAACAGTGTACTAGATTTAGTACTTACAAATGCACATGAGCTAACAAAGAATTTAAAGGTGAGACCACCGTAGGTAATTCTAGCCATGATTCAATTAAGCCTGTCAATGCATAAAAGGCCAATTTTTAAACAAGATGTAATTACTTTAGGCAAGATGAACCTAATAGAAAGTGTATAAGTATATAACTGAATTAATATTATTTTTGGGGTTAACCAGGATTGTAAATGAACCTTTTGTAAAAACAAGTGTACCAAATGTCTTTGACATAAAAAACAGAATAAATTCCAAAACAGGAAATAGATATAATCCACTTAGTGGAATATAAAAGTTAAATAAACTTTAATGTCAAAAATAAGAGCATTCTGGACATACAAGAGAAGTCTAATAATAATAAGAGATGACTAAACACTGCAGCTAAAAGAAAGGTTGAATTTAGATTGGCCTTTTGCAAAGGATAATAACAAAGTGTTTTATAAATATGTGAATGTTCACAGGAAATATCTTATATACCCAGGCATAATTGTGAAGAAAGAAAAGCTCTCCCCATCCCTAAATGAGATAATAGGGGTCTTTAACCAATATAGTGGTAATCTTGAAAGACCTATAACAAATCAAGAATACCTGTTGTGCCTTTCAGAAAATACAGTAATTCGGTTGATAATTCCTCAGGAAGGTATAACTGAAGCCATCAATAGAGTAAAACCAACATGTTGTAAGGATCCTGTTAATATTATGGAGACTCTTATTACAATTTGAGGAAATTTTATATCCTCTCATCAAAATATTCACTGGAATTCTCAGCATAGCTTATATACCTTTGGTTGAGTTAAGTCCCATGCATTACCATTTTTCAGGAGAAGTAACAAGTTAGTGAAGTCTAATTATAGGCCAGTTATTCTCACCTTAGTAATATGAACATGCTTGGAATATTACTATCACATAGTCAATATTTGGTAAGAGCACCAAAATATGCTCTAAAACTTGACAGAATATAATACAGCTTCATGAAAGGGCTCTCTACACTAACAAGATTAACAACATTGTACAATCTGGAGCCAATAAATACAGACCAATGAAAACAATATGCGGTAATTTATCTAGATGTTAGTAAAACATTTAACAATCTGTTACATAAAGCCATTTTAAGGAAGCTCCACAAATTAAAGGGTGGTTAACGTGTTATTCATTGTATATCAATCTGGCCTAAATGCAGAGATCACAGGCTGGCTACTCAGGAAAAAATATCAGCATGTAAAAAGTAACAACTGGTGTCTCACAAGCACCAGTACTGGAACCACTCATTTTTTATTTTGTGTTTTCAGATTTTCCAAAATAGTCAGTTTCTGTCTGCTTACAAATGCCGATGACTGCAAAATCTGTGCTGTTATCCATAATAATGAGGGTGTAACTAAACTAAATACACATATATCCATAATATCATTATGGTCAAGTTGATTTATGCTTTAATGCGAGCAAGAATACAGTAGCATTAGATGGGAAAATAGATGGTGTAAGAAGTACCTTTAATAATCACCAACTGGAAATAGCTGATATTATTAGAGACCAATGTATACAAATAGATTGGGTATTATCATTTAAAAAGCATGTTGCAGACACCAAGACAAAGGCATTAAGACAACTGGGACAAATATTCAAGTTTATAAACACTGTGTAAATCAAAGGAAAATGAGCTTAAGGAAACACTCAACCCAACAAACCGTAAAATAATAAAATAAAGTTTAATGTCAGATCCGCACTCCTGCCTACATGTAATTCCTAGTGAATCCCACATACCCTGTTATTAGTTGTATTGTAAAATTGTTTCTAAAAGTTTTATAATAGTCTTAACTTTTTATATGTACAGTGTACACATTATATATTATATATACACATATATGTATTGTTTTATTATGTTTTTTTATATTTATTTAGAATTATTTCTATTCTATTTTTATTTTATTTTATTTTAATCTTAAAAAAAAAAAAATTTTTTTTTTTTTTTTATATATATATTATTATGTTTTTAAATGATTTAGTTATATGTATCATATTGTTCAGTTTTGTAAGGTTTTTTGGGTATTGTAGGTGTTTAATTGAAATGGGGAGTGTGTGTTTTTATATATTTTTTTTATATGATCTAATTGAATTAATTATTATTTTTTATTTTTTCTTGTTTTCATTCATTCATTCATTCATTTTTTTTTGGAGGGGAGGCGACACTGTGCCCCCTCAGCGTGTGCTCACACTATAAACTTTTATTTTATTATTTTACGTTTTGTGGATTACTAAGTTTATAAACACAAGAGAGCCACCATTGTTTTATGCTCTGATTTTTAAATCCATGGCTAGACTGATTTTAGAATTTAATATTCTATTCTGCTAATTCCCAGTTGGAGATTTATGGAAGTGGATTGAGGAATAATACTTACTTAGGGAGACTTAAACAATGGCCATATTTAGTATCACATATAGAATACTAAGAGGAAAACAGATCAATATATATAAATGCTAAATTTAACTCATTAGCACCTATGTGGTGTGGAATGTGTCACCTCTAGCAGTCTACACACATCCTTGCCTTCTAGAGCATTTTCTAAAAAATCAACTTAAAAGAATAAGATCAACAAATGTAAGTATTTTGTGATCAATAAAAGCTATTAAAACTTTACAAATAGCAATATTATCAGTAAGAAGTATCCTTTACAGCAATAATGATCAGTGTATTCATAGTCTTTCCGTAAATGCTATATTATAATGCTCACAAACCCAGAGTTATATTTTTTGCTGAACTTTCATAAACAAATTGCCATACCTTGTAAACTATACAACCTAGACATATATTGTTAGAACTGTCTTGTTATCCAGATATAACAACAATAAATTCCTTTTTGGATGCATACTTATTTAGATATTTACAGAAATATGAAAATGTATGTTTGATTGCATAGTTGACAATCTAAATAACAGTGAATATTTCTCAAGATGTGCAACTTACAGTGCAAATATTAAGAGGGTTTTCTACAACAGTATCTAAGGTTTTACCTAATGTCATCAATAGTTGTAAGTCACTTGTTTTTTTTTAAAGTATATATGGAAATAGTGCTTAATTTATAATTACTAACAAAACCACTTGCATTATTTCCAGTATACTGTGACATAAATAGACTTGCAATGAATTGTCCTATCTCCTACCACAATATTTCACACCATCTCCCTCAATAGCATGTAGGTCTCTCAGTTATGAAAATATGAACTAAATATGAAAATATCACAATATGGCTCTACTGTGAGACATCCTACATTAAAGATCTTAGTGCCAATTTGCTAATTACTCCTTGCTCTCCTAATTGTACCTATTATTAGCTGCTAAGTCACTTAGTTAATTAATCTGGGCCCCAAAAAAGGTCTAGATGCCATAAGGAGAAATGGGTGTTAATTGGACCAATACAAAAAGGC
This sequence comes from Protopterus annectens, assembly GCF_019279795.1. Taxonomy (NCBI): domain Eukaryota; kingdom Metazoa; phylum Chordata; order Ceratodontiformes; family Protopteridae; genus Protopterus; species Protopterus annectens. Next base: position 721,290,226 of record NC_056731.1, read on the forward strand.
ACTATAGGCTTAGAACAGCTAAGACTTGATTTAGGATTAACAATAATTGGTCAGTATCCTAGCATTTGTCCAAGGGTGGAATTGTACGCAACATGCAGAAATAAGACAATGAAATGGGATAGTTATTTATCACAAATGTTACCTCACTGTAGTACAAATTACATTTGGACATTCATATATCATTACCATTGAACAGTTTTAAAATAAGGTGAAATTAATATATGTAAGAAAAAGTTTATATGATTTGAAGAAACCTGTGTTATTTGAGTGTCTTTGGACCTAAATGCAATAACAAGACACCACAAATGTAACTATACTGAAAAATGAAAGCTGAAACTGTAAATATATGCTCTTTTAAACTGTATCAATTTAACTTATGGATTTTTGAATACATGTTCAGTATTTGTAAAACTGCCTTTATGTTATTTTGGGTATAAGTAGTGTTAGAAACAATTTTGTAGATCAATACATTTCATTTTCTCATATATTGTAGCATATCATGTTGCCTGCAGCTATAAGTCTATTTTTTTGTTTGTTTGTTTTTAAATAGGGCATTACTCATATATTACCCAAAAGAATCTTTCATGTGGATTATCAGTCAAACTTTTTTGCTGAACCCCCACCCCCGAACCCCTGCCATCATGACATTTCCACCTTCCATGGGAAAAGAGCATAGTATATTTTTAACAAGTGTGTTTACTACCATAACTTCAGTCTTTGTGAACAGAGAGTGGACTGGAATTCAGACCATCTTCTTCACTCCTGCTCTCAACTTTGTTGAAAGTACTGTGTCACACATATCTGGGACATTCAGCTTCTTTTTAAGTGCATGTAACTCACTTTGAAAAAAAAATCTGTAATAAGAGGGGAATTACTAAGTATATCAAATGTATTCCATACACCAGGACAATCTGTGCCTTGCTTATAGGCCATAAGGGGCACAATAGTCCAAGAACTCTTATAATTCAATAAACCAGAGTCCCCCAAACACTAGGGTAAAGTTCTAAATGTACTCCAACAAATAAATAAGACAAACAAGAGGGATAGATTTGTCATGGAGCACCTACATCTTCTCTACAACAAACTTCTACTACAACTTACCTAGTGTAATATGCTATCTGCCTTTATAAAGGAGCTGGGCAACTGTATGGTTGTTCATAAATTCATACCTGTTGTGGCTATCCTGTCTATCCTTGAAAGGAGTGGTGAGGCCTATGGATGGGTACTGACAAGGTGGAACTGGCCTAGTGGCTCACTTGCCTTTTAAGTCTTATAATCCTATTACCAGAGCATGTTCACTTTATCAAGATATATATATATTTTTTTTTGTTTGGCTACTGTTACTCATGGTTTGGTTTTATTTATCTTTCTTAACCCTACAGTAAAAGTATTACTGGAACACTCATTTGATTGCAGTGAATAACTGATTACTTTCTCTTGTAATTTTGTGAGGGGGCATCAGAATGAGCCCATTTGTATATGCTCACAGCCAATCAAAGTCTGCTAGTGATCAGTTAATCCTTTGAAGGAAAGTTGGTTAGATAAGCATAAGTCACCTCATTATATAAAGGCTAAGATGGTTAAGTGAGCATAAATCACCTCATTGTGCAAGAGTCAACTTTAGGTGTCATTGCACTGTGCTGGTTAAATATAGGGTTTCTGGATGACAATGGATAAAGTGATCTACATGTTGAGTGACTTCACTACTGAAGTACTGCACCTATGGCACAACATGACTGCCACATCTGGGAAAATAGCCATCCTAAAAGAAACATCAGAATGTTTAAAATGATATGAATATAGTGTGGCTCATGTTATGTAGACCCTCCAAATGTTGTTACAAATGAACACATTACAGTCGGCGTGTAATGTTAACTATTCTGAAAATTACATGCAATGGAACAATATGAGGTTATGTTATCTGCCTGATGCAATTAAAGGAACTAAAACAATTTCCCAACTGGAGTCTGAGTTTGCCATGATGCTAGGAAGTTCTATCAGAACACCTGTTATTTTTACAAACCTCAACAAGTTTGAAAGACTGATCTACAAGTAAATAGATAAAGAAAAGCCATGCTAACATTATATCAATATGGGATGGAAGACTGGTTGGGTAGCAGGGATCATTACAAGAAAGACATGCTTTTGCAGGGCAGAATAAGATTAAAGCAGCAGAATATGTGTTAACCCAGTTTTGTTGATATAGACAAACTTATGGAAACTGGCATGGATGTTAAATCAAGCTGGAACAGGAGTATGAATGAATGATTCAGACTGCCTAGCTGTGCCATTGGGAGGGAAAACGTGATATATGAATGTAACAGAATAGGCCATTAGGTTGTATAAGGCATAAGTGAAAGCCTTAGTATAAGACAGTGAATGTGGAGATGGAAACCTCAGTTGTTCATTGTAGGGAAACATTCAGTTTATTGTTCCTAGTAATATAACAAATGTAAAGACAGTACTGGTGCAGAAGTAAAACGATTTGCTTACCACCAGATTTGCTTACCACCAGAGAAGGTCGTCCACCCTATGGGATTTGTCTTGGGAAATTGAACAAATCAGGAGTAATGGGTCTTTGCCTCCTCCAGACAAGCAGCAAGACCCTACACTATTTATCTGAACTGAGGCTGTCAATGGGAAAGAACATACAAAATATATTTTTTTTCATGCCCTCTAAAGGTTCCCATCTGGAGTGTCAAAGGCACAACAGGAGGTCATTAAAGGATAAAGGATTAATTTCATATTTTAAGACTAACTCTTAATGGATGAAGCACTTGGTAAATAAGAACAGAGGCAGTGTGGTTTATTTGGAAAGAGTCTCTGAAGTCATGTTTAATGTCTATTGTTTTTACTTTATTTTCTGCTGCTTTCACAATGCCCTTAACAACTTCCAAATGTGGTTCATGTTTTTTTTTTCCTGCATAAACTCGCTTAGCAGATTAGGTGTTATAACTTTGTCAGACCTGATATGAAACTACAAATTTATTACAAACAAGTTTCAGTGTTAGCAGTGGGATCGGCTATGGCATCTTGATTTGCTAATCTGGTAATGGATAAATGGAATAGTCCCCTGTTAAACATTCATATTCATTATTGTTTGTTATCTTGTTGATGGCCTTTTTGTGTTCAGGGACAATGAGCTCCAGTGCCTCTGTATTTCTCACATTTATTGAACTGCACAACTGAATTTTTGAGGTGTTCTTCTAAAGTTTCTGAAAAAAAATGGTAGAAGTCTTGGACAGAGCTTAATTTTAACATTTTTTTTTAGATTTTGTAACAGTAGAACATTTAAGAAAGAATGGCAGAGAAATGGTTATGTACAGTGTAGCAATGCACACCATAAATCATTGAAACAGTGTGGCTAAGAATGAAGCAGCTATGGTTTCAAAACTCACAAGTGATGAAAGGGATTTCATAAGCAAGTTGAATGAACAGAATCATATGTTATCCAGGGTCTACTTCATATGACCTAAATTTCATTTGACTGAGACCAAAACACTAACAGGTCAAAAGACTGAAAGCTCATTTTACTGAAACTCATAACACAGACACTTTAAAGTAAAAGGTATATGCCCATTTCCCCACTGTACTGCGATCCTGGAGTTAGTATATATAGTTAGGTGAGTGGGGGGGGGGGGCATAGCCCCCCACATTGGGGGGTGTGAGTGGCATAGCCCCCCACATACTTTATACATTTTAAACCATACACAGGGATAGTTATAACTGCAATGAATGACTCTTTGCAGAAAACAGTATTTACTGAAACTATGTGGGGGGGGGCTTCACCACACCCTGCAATGCGGGGGGCTGTGCCCCCCACACACCCCCTAACTATATGTGCTAACTCCAGGATCACACTACTGTGGGAAAAAGGGCATATACCTTTTACTTTAATGTGTCAGTGTTATGAATTTCAGTCAAATGAGTTTTCAGACTTTTGAACTGTCAGTGTTTTGGTCTCAGTCAAACAAATTTCAGTCAAATGAAATTTCAGTCATATGAAGTAGACCCGTTATTCAACACTGGTTATGATGGAGACCAACTGAAAGAGATTTTAAATGAAAAGAAAAATAAGACATCCCACAAATATTGCCCCATTACTTGGGCCTTGTGAGTACATTGGAGGACCCATAACACTCTAAATTGAAAAAAGATATCTGCATGGGAATTTACTAGAGTCTGGATGTGTTGGCTGTTAAGAGTATTGTTTATGATAACTGGACAATATTCAGTGATAATGCCCACAATAGCAAGTAGGGTGAGGGATACTTCATAATTGTTATTTATGGGGTATAATTTGAAAATGTACTGGAATAGGGCTGTGATGAGTTAGAGAGAGTGTCCATCTCTTAGAAAAAGATGAGCAACTGCACCTGTGGCTGTTGTAACAGTTGTAGATTCCTTCAGAATTGGCCATCTTATCTGACTATGAAGACAGGAGTGACCTGCAGAAAAGTTAAGAATTATATGTATGACACTAATTATAATGTTTATATGACTATAAGAGACTCCTATAAGAGACTCCTATGCTTCCTTTTACATTGGTAAAATGAGTAAGACATTAAAAGAGATAATACAGGGACATGTATTTGATAGACAAGTGCATACTGTTTTATTCAGACATTCTGACAGATGCATCCATTTTGTAAGGTTTTCTTTTTTATTCTGGAAAAATTACTCATTTCTGTTTGGTGAGGAAACCTGAAGCTATTTATAGATAGAGGACAGATATTTTAGAAAGTCAGATTATATGCTAATAATCTCCCTCAAATTTGAACAAACATTTCAGCATCAATACCCAAATTAAAAGCAAGAATATTAATGTGTAATTTCATTTCACTCTGTATTCCTTATCTTATTGTTTCAAGTGGTTTTGCAAAAAATGAAAATTATAGTGTGATGTTTGATATTTGAGTTTTACCATTTTACTCAGTTTTCTAATACTTCATCCACAATATGATACCATGGCAGGTATTGGGCAGTGATTTACTTAGGTCTGCAAAGCACTGTGGGTAAGCAGAAACAACTTGCTATTTAGAGGAGGAGACCCTAGCTTACAGTGTAGTTTGATTACTACAAAATCACATTTTAATTTTCAATGTGAAATATAGCAGTTGCAAAAACTAGGTGACAACTTGTATTTCTAGGAAGTAAGGCACTACTACTGATGCATTTACCATAAAATGTCAGTAGACTATACGTTAATTTAGGAAGTCAAGCATTGTGGGTTTGATCATTCATGATGCCATGGCAGGAATTTTCATCTCTGAGAAAAAAAAAATCCAGGTTGCCATCTGACAAAATAAAATGAAAAAACAACTCCCTTTCTGCATCAGAATCTTTAATCTGATACTATATATGAAGAGAGACATGATTAAACTGTCAGAGTATGTGTTCCAGGCAGGTATGACCCTAGCCCTAAGCAGCATTCTACCTTCACCAAGAATGATACCACAATACCAACAAAAATGATTGACTTCAACAATTGGCTTAGTTTCTTGTGTCATTCCAAGGGCATCCTGTATCTGTCTGCCTGGGATGACATGGTCAACAGGCCTCAATGCTTTGTCAGAGATGGCCTTCACCTCTCACCACTGGGTTTCCAGATCCTGGCCAAGGCTCTCACCTCCCCCATTATGTCTTTTGTAGGCAATGTCCCAAAGACAAGACTTCCAACTTAAAATATCTGTCAAAAAGCAAATTGACGGTCATGCTGCTTAACGCTAGGAGCCTTAACCTGAAAATGGACTCACTGGAGGCCCTCCTTGCACTGGAAGATGCTGATATCTGTGTGGTCACAGAAACTTGATTCAGGGCTGTGGAGAGCACCCCTGCTTTACCAGGCTATACCTCATTCCACACATTCTGACCCCATAATGACATCGGGAAGACTAAGGTTGGTGGTGTCTCTATCTTCATTAAGGACACACACACACAGACTGGTTTTTGCCAGTGATGACTGAAAAAACTCCAGGTACAACTGACAGTTGGAATAACACCATCCACATTATAGCTAGCTATAGACCCCCTTTAATGGCTCAGGACACCCATTCCTCTTACCTGGATCTGCTTGACTCCATCAAGTTACCCCCTAACACCCTGATCCTTGTTGACTTCAACTACCCCACCACAGACTGGATGAACTGTTCTTGCACTAATGCACTCTCTCAATGATTTCTCGACTTCATCACTTCTAATGCATTAGACCAGCTTGTCTCATTCTCCACAAGGGGAGATAACATTCTGGACGTGGTTCTTACCAATGCGGGTGACTGATGCACCACTCCCATAGTATGTTCTTCCCTGGTGAGATCAGATCATTGGACTGTCTCACTCTCATTCTAAGTTTCTCTCCCACCCAACCCCCCCAGCCATAATCAAGCTAAAAACATCTCAAAAGATGACTACAACCTCATAAGGGATGTATCTGTGGCTTCACACCACTGCCCCCCTCAGAGGATGCAGACAACTATGCTGAACATTATGCCAATGCAGTATACAAGCATCTGTACAACTGCATGGACTTAGCCATACCCAATAGAACTAAAACCTGCTCCTCAAGGAAACACAAACCTGTTTGGTGGACATCTTCTATCAACAGGCTTTACAACAAAAGGAAGAAACTGTTGTCCACGGTTAAAAGGGAACAAATTCCTAATTGGAAAAACTCCCTTCTTAGCCTCAACAAGCAAATTAGATCACTAGTGAAAACCTCCAAGGCCAAATATGAATCGAAACGAGCCTCCATAACAAAGGGAAACCATAAAGTCTTCTTCAGTTACGTCAGGAACCTCTGTGGCAAAGCCCAGTTTTTTCCAAATTAGTACTTAACAGTATCATTTACACTGATCCTGTTGACTTAACCAAACTGCTCGCAAATAGGTTCAGTGCAAACGTTACCCCCTGACCCCCCAAAGGCTCTTTTCACATCCCCGATACTTGTCCCGCATCTCACATCTCCATAGATCAAGTGTTACAGGCCCCATCCAAGGCAAAGAACAGAGCTTCCATGGGACCTGGTAGTATCACAAGATGTTTTCTACACAATTTCCAGCAATAAATGGCTTTACCAATGAGCACCTTATTCAACCACAGCCTAAGTACTGGCTTCATTCCAGCAGAGTGGAGAACTGCCATTGTCATCTCCTTGCACAAAAGTGGTGCCACTACTGACCTTGGAAACTATCACCCCATTAGCTTGACAAGTCTGATCTGTAAAGCCATGGAGCGTATTATTATGGATCTCATAAACAAGGACATAGGCAATCTCCAAGCACTTGACCCCACCCAGTTCAGATTTGTCAAGGGCAGATCTTGCCTGTTGAACCTGGTTGACTTATTTGAGACTGTCACCAAGGCCCTGGATGAGGGACAGTCACAACATACAGCTTACCTTGACTTGGCCAAGGCCTTTGACACAATACCCCACTCAGGCATCATAGAAAAGCTAATATAACTTGGTGTAAACCCCTATCTCATCAGGTGGTTGGCAAACTGGCTCACCGACAGGACCCTCAAAGTCAAAATAGGCACCTCCACCTCCGATAGTAGACCTGTCACTAGTGGAGTTCTCCAGGGATCTGTCCTGGGACCCCTACTGTTTGGCAGGTCTATAGTACATCATCAAGCTCACAGGAGTTGGAAAAATGTAATATCGAACCAGAAAGTTCAAAAACCAAAGAGTACAAAACACAGAACAGCGATTTTTTTCCCAGGGGAAAAAAATCACTGTTCCGGTACAAAAAAAAAAAAACACATACACTTTAAACTTAAACTAATGTGGGGAGCTGTGGCCCCCACAACCCCAACATGGGGAGCCGTGTCCCCCACAACCCCAACATGGGAGGCTGTGACCCCCACAACCCCAACATGGGGGGGTGTGCCCCCCACACTCCCCTACTTAAATATACCAACTCCAAGATCGCACCACAGTGGAGGAAATAGCAAAGCTGTGAAAACAGCCCACCAATTCTTTTTCCCTAGGAAAAAAATCTGTGTCCCATGGCTTCGCTATTTTTGCATTTTGAACATATGGGTTTGATATTACAATGTTTGGACTCCTGTGAGTTCAACATTGTAATATAGTCCCCTGTTTGGCATCTATTTTTCAGAGGTCCAGGCAAAGACAAAAGGCCTGTGGCTGATCAAGTTTGGGTGCTGTCATTGGCTCCCCAAATGATGTTAACATACTGCAAGAGGGTCTCATAGCAACTTATGACTGGTGCCAAAGTCATGGCCTCAAGCTAAATGCAAAGAAATGTATTACCATACCATTCAGCAAAAACTTGACCCGTATTGATTACCACATCAACGGCAACCCACCTGTGGTTAAAGACCTGGGCACTCAGGTTGATAACGACCTCACATTCAACCATCATGTAGCGGCAGTGGTCAGAAAAGCCTTTTACTTGGTATATCTCATAAGTAAAGGGATTGCATCCAGAAAAAAAGAATGTTATTACCTCACTATACTCCTCCCTCATTAGACCAATAATTGAGTATAACACTGCATTTGAGATGTATCTCTCCAAACATCTGCACCAACTGGAAAGGCCACTGAAATACCTCACAAAGAGAATCCATGGCCTCCAACACCTGTCCTATGCAGACCAGCTCAAATCACTATCACTCTATTTGGTATTGTACAGATTGCTCAGGGGTGACCTGCATCTCACCTACAAGGCAGTCTCGGACCCTGCCCTACTAAAGATGCTCCACATCCATAAGTCTAACTCCTCACACACTACCTGCTCAAAATGCTTGAATCTAATATGCAACATCAGCAAAATCTGCTGGAGAGACAGGTTTGTCTCCCAGAGGCTGCCTGATCTCTAGAATAGACTTCCCATACATGTCAAACAGACCACCTCACTGACTCTCTTCAAGCACAACCTTGATGAGTAGATGGGAAACCACAAATTTTTCCAAGGAGTTCCACCTGTGTCCCTCATTAACAGGAGTGACAGCTGCTGACTGAGGTTTCTTTTTGGGGATAAACTCTTGGCTAGACTTGGAATTGGAAGGGCCCCAGGGCCATTAGCCTAGTAACCTCCTATGATCCTGTGGTATATGCTAAGGTGGTTATATTTATCTCCAAGGGTTTGTTACTTACACTTGTTTCAGAACATGACCAATACACTTTAAGTGTAATGGTCTCATTTATCTTAGTAACTTTAAATTATGTTTTTACAGAGGTTATAGAGTTTTTTTGCCATTCTCCTTTTAAAAACAACTTATGTTATACAGCTGATGTGATAGAGACAAACTGAATGAAATTTTAAATTAAATTAAATGAAGGATGAAATGTCCAACAAATAGTATTTGAGTACTTTGAGTAAGGACCTGGAGCACTCTAAACTGCAAAAAGGTGTCTATATGGGAATTAACTACAGTGTGAATCAGCAGGCTGTTCAAAATATTATTCAAGATAATTGGAAAATATTCAGTGATTAGTCCTCACAAGGCTAATGTAGAAGGCCTTTGGCTGGCTATGTTTGCTGATGAATGCAAGTTGGGGGGATTCATTGACCCCCCCCCCAACAATGTAGATAACCTTCAGAAAGGTCTGAATCAAACAAATGATTAATGCCAGAGCCATGGCCTAAAACTAAATGCAAAGACTGCATAATTATACCCTTTGAGAAGTCAGATACCCCTGCAAATTACAACATTAATAGCACACCCCTAAGAGTTGATTTGGAATTGAGAGATCTAGATGCACAGATAGATAATGGCCTGAACTTTGACCAACATGTATCCACAGTAATGAGAAAGTCCTTCCGTGTGACACAGCTTCTAAGTAAAAGCATGGCATCCAGATCCAAGGAAGTTATAGTCCCTATGTATTTGGCTTTCATCAGACCAATAATCAAGTTCAATGCACCTTTTGGCATGTACTTGACCAGGCATTTGCAACAACTGGAGAAACTTCAGAGGTTCTTTACAAAAAAATAAAGTGTGTAAACAACATGTTCTATGCAGATCAACTAAAAGCCCTATCCTTTTGCTCTTCTCCAACTAACTATTAAGGGATGATATAAGCCTAACCAACAAGGCTCCCTCAAATCCATCCCCAGTGGAACTTTTGCATATTTGCAAGAGAAACTGGATGAGGACCTCCCAATCCAAGTAGCTAAACCTGGTCTGTGACATAAATAAAACATATTGGAAAGGCAGATATGCGTCACAGAGATTATCACTTTTGTGGAACATGCTTCCTATTCATTGATCTTCTCCAAATGCAGTTTGGATCAATGGTTGTGGAACTGTAAATTCACTCCTGGGGTGGTACCCATGTCACTTATGGACAGGGGCAATCTGTAAAATACTCAAAGGCATAGGCAGAAACCTCAGCCATCCTCTAACCCTTAGTGATTGAAAATCAGATAAAATCCAGGTAATAATGGATAGGCTTGAAAGGGCTCTTGAGCTGTTAGCCTAGTAATCTCCAATGAACCTATTACCATATAATGATCCCACAGTGCAAACAGGTTTTTATTTATACGGGAAGTATTTGTATTGGAAAAGGGTTGTAATGATTTAGACAATGTCTATCTCTAACAAAAAGATGGGCAACTATGTTGTTAACAGTTGTAGATTCCTCCAAAATTCTGCATATTATTTTAGGGTCTATATTAAATTATTGAATGGAACGAATGTCGAACGGCCGAAATATCGAAAGTGCCATTCATCGAATTCTGGTTTGTGGGATTGGGGTGCAGTGAAGATCGGGAATTTTACCCTTTCCTCACTGTAGTGTGATCTCGGAGTTGGTATATATATATATATATATATATATATATATATATATATATATATATATATATATATATATATATATATATATATATATTATATATATATATATATATATATATATATATATATATATATATATATATATATATATATATATATATATATATATAATTTGCGGGGGATGTGGGGGCGCAGCCCCCCAAAAACCAAGTAATTTGAATGGCACTTTTGATATTTCGGCCGTTCGACATTCGTTCCGTTCGATAATTTAATATAGACCCTTATTTTATTTTATTATAGAAGAGTTAAGTGTTACATGTATAACAGTCTTTATGAGGTTTATATAATTAAAAAATATGCCTGTATTTCCTTTTACATAGGTAAGATGAGTATGACATTACAAGAGAGAATCCAGGGACATGTATTTGTCATTAAAAGTAAACAAGTACATAATGCTTAATTCAGATATTCTGGCAGATGTGTACATTTTGTAAAGTTTTCAGATTTTATTCTAGAAAAAAGTCCTCATCCTTAGATAAGAATACATGAAGCTGTTATTAAATAGAGGACAAATATTCTTGCAAGTCAGAGTGGATCCTTGTTGTAAGGGGTTCTGTGTTATGTCACAGGCATATAATTTATGTGGAGCATGTCATGTGTATGCAGCAGTATAGTACATACAAGTGGCTACATAGGGTTATTAATATGTCTGTTGGCAACTGTATATGTGTTTCTGTATGCACAGCCCCTGTGGCTGTCTTCAGTGTGTGTATGTGATGGCTATACCATTTTGTGTGCCTCTTCCACCCTGTAAACTCCCCCATTGCCAGTCTACTGTCAGCCTTTACAGATGTCATCCATGGTACAAGCACAATTACACAGTTTCTAACACCATGCCACTGTGGTGCAATGATCGTATCACTGTGCATTGTACATTAATAGATGGGTAGGTCATCTACTTTGTCACCTCCATGTGCATGTGTGTCTCAATGCATGTCCCCATGCAGCAGTGCGCACGCGCACGCGTGTGTGTGTGTGTGTGTGTGTGTGTGTGTGTGTCAGAAGGTTCTAACATGCTAAGGGCCTCTGACCCCACCATTGGCAATCCTAACAGCCCCTGCAATTGTCACCCACTTCAATAGTAGTGGCAGACACTGCCACACTACAATACTGCTGTGCTCTCTGTGTTATGTACCTAGTGCTATCATTCATAAGACTGTGCAGGTAGGAGTTGTGCTCATCCCTTCATCAGCTCACCCATGTATAGGACTATGACTATGTGTGCACTACCAGCACAAGAGGCCAGACATGCATATGGATAGTAGACACACATGCTGGTGATTGTCAGGTTAGACTAACACAGGCTGACCTGTGTCAGGAATACATACCCCAAACCTGTCATACACAGTACCATGCATACCCTTATAAACCGCACGATGTTTGAGTGGATGTGACAGAAATGGCAGGGGCAACAGGTGTTGATAGCTGAATCTGTTGCAGTTAAAGTGAAGGCTAAGCTTGTGAGGGACCTAGTGCCAGTACTCAGGTAACCCCCTCTAAATGTGGGAGCCTGCAGTCTTACTGAACACCCAGATGACATCTATGAAGGCTAGCTGGCTGTGTCAAGGGTATGTATGCAAGGTCACACTGTCTGCCACAATTGTCCCTCACACACTGTTGCATGCATACGCACCTTGTAAACATGTACATATACAGCTGTACTTTGGCTATGACATGGTCACTGTGTTTCTACTCCACCTTACTCAGCATTGCTAATGTCAGCAAGTGCATAGCCGGCAGAATCACAGACACCTGGGACACTAACAGAATACAGTGCATAACACTACAGTCAGTCAGCAGTACTAACAGCAATAGTACATCATGTCTAACAAGGTACATACACCTCACTGTGTACCCATAACTACTGCCAGCAGACAGCACCTTACACAACATGGCATTGCTACACTGTACTATAGTCACCCTGTGCATCAGACCCATATGAGCATGTCTGTGCATCGATGGTATGGATAACAGGGTTGTGGCACAAATATCATCACATGCACAGGGTGTGGTGTTGGATTGCCAGAGGCCAAAACTGGCCCATATGGCTGACATCATATGTGCATGTGTGTGTCTGGAGGGGTGATGTTCAACTGGGCCATGCAGAGGCACTGTGCATGTCTGGTGGTGACTGACATCTGATAAAGATGTGTGAGTGTTTGTCTGCACACCATCAAGTGATGTGGATGCCCAACACAGTGCTATGTTGGACAGCCGTCAACCGTACATGGCAGGATGTATGGTTCACTGTCTCCCGGCAGGGACACAACAACTGGTTTTGCCAGGAGTATCACTGGCACTACCAGACCTAAGGAAAGATGCAGTACTACTCCCTGATGGTGACTGCTGTTTGCTGGATCCACTTCCCTGATGAGACTGGCCAGGACAATGTCCCTATGGCCTGCTCCAGTGTTGTGTGGACAGCACCCTCCCTTTGGTAGTGCTGTTGGCACTGCCACTATGAGACTGCGAATGTGCAGGGCCACGTGGGCTCACAGTTGATCATGTTGTTGACCTACGGCCACCTGGCAGATGCCCTACTCCCAACACATGCTCAAGCACAGACATTGCACAGTCGAGCATTGACAATGTCTTATCCCACTGTCTATCCACAACATCAGAAAGATGATGTATGGCATCACAAATACTATGGAGGTCATCACTCATGGCAGGGAGTGCTGCATTCATGACCCTGAGCATCTGTCTCATGTTGCAGTGGGTACATGCATGTGCCTCCATGTCGGACCGTACCATGCATCTAGTGACACCTGCTGTGGCACTTACAACAAGGGCTTGATGGGCAGCAGTCCTCTGTCAAGCACCCCTGTCCATCTGCCTGTGTGAGACCTTGCCTGATCCCTGCCTATGGCTGGTGTCTACATTCACACTCACCATACCCAACACACTAGCCTGTTCCATGCCACCACCCTTAACCTGTCCATCATCTGTGGCTGCTGGTGACTGGGTATGTGTGGGCATACTGACTGTGTGTGGGGACATGGAGATTGAAAGTGGGATACCAAACAATGGCAAGGATTCAGGCAGCAACCACCCCACCTGTGCCTCACTATGACCACCATCATCATGGGAGTCCGCTAAGATACTAACATCAGGTTGTGAGTGGGAGGGACACCAACCCCTGTGTTCAGCTATGAGGGGAAGACAACATATGTGAATTAATACCCTGCAGTATTATGTTTGCTGATACACACACACACACACACACACACACACACACACACACACACACACACACACACACACACACACACACACACACACACACACACACACACACACACACACACACACACACACACACACACACACACACACACACACTCACACCCTGCTGGTACAGTCTGGCACAGCTGTGACACCTATGGGCCCTTCAGGGCAGACCGTATGCTAGATCTGCCTGCTGCAATCCATCTCTTTCACTGCTACTGTAAGGTCCACAACAAAGGGTGAAAAATCCTACTGTGTGATGGGCCTAGTAGCAGAATGGTAATTGTGGCCAACACCAAGGCTATTGGAGTGTGCTTTACAGTGTTACCAAGTGCATATGCATGTATGGTAAGAGCTGACTTACTGCTATACAGACCATACACAATGACAAGGTGTAATGATATGTAATGATTACTGATGAAGAGACAAGACTATACACCATCACTGCAGTACCTACACAGTCCAGACTCACAGGGATTCATTCTAGACAACATGGCAGGACAGTCTACAATAGATAGAGGAAAAATGTAAAGTACTAGGTGCATAGCCTCATAAGATGATACCAGGCTATTGGCCCTGATGCCATCATAAGCCTGGCCCAGATGTTTGCCCGTATCCCTTCCAAGCCAGCACCTGTTTCCCCTGTCCAGCTGGTACACCTGCAGGATCCCAGGGGTGTCCATCTGTTTCCTATGCAGTTGTCCAGTGTTTCCTTTAAGAGAGCTATACACGTACTCTGCTAGATATGGGGAGGGAGTGTATTTTACAGACAGTATGTTATGTGGGACACTACACTATCCCACCAACAAGTACTATACATGTAACAGACCAGGTGAGGACCCTACGTGCATGATGCATGAGTGGGGTATGTCATACAGATATGCAGAAATGCCATCAATGCTGGTTTGGAAATGGCCTTGTATGCCAGAAACAGGTCACCTATGATCAGTCTGTATGACACTGAGTACAGGGACAGAGCTTTCAGCCTACCTGCATTTGATAGGTGTTACAGACCCTGGAGTTGCCTGGTCAGGAACCTCTGTGGTCTCTGCAACTGCTGCATTTGCTTGGCAAGGTACTTGCTAAAGGTGCCATTGTACTTGGTAATGCATCTGATAAGGGTGGAGTACAGGGATATTGTGGCCTCCTGGTTCCTGGATGACATATCCGTATTTGTGAGGAGGGCCATGTAGACGGCCTTGCGTACAATGGTGCCCACATGGTGGGAAACTGTCAGGTTGCTACCAATCTTGATGCACAAGTCACCTCACACCTGATTGCATGCTCAGTACAGTATTGCTGTCATAAGTAGTGTGGATGACATCTGCCACAGCAGGGAGAATGAGGCCTCTCTTGGCATTCAGTTTGTGAAAATGCTTCTTGCACCAGTCATTAACTGGGTGAGGCCCTCTTGGGGGATGCTCACATCAGTAGGGGAATGTAAGATAGTGACCAGCTTGAACACATCTATACACCTGGTCAACCACAGACCACTGCTTTTGTCCTGTATTTCAGATATGTATATCCCAAACAGTAGAGACCCCCAGAATGATCCTTGGGGTACTCTGCTTTGGAAGACTGTACTACTAGAGGTGGGTTCAACTACTTTGACTGAGTGGGTACTATCATTGGGCCAGTTAGCTACCCATCTGGTAACATACAGGTTGATGCCTAGCTATGAAGGCACATGTATCCTGGCCACCTGAGGATTATTGTCAGAGAATTGGGCTAGGTGAAGGTAGGCATTGGTCACCATCCTCCCCTTGTCCTTGTGTTTGTTGACCACTTCAAAGAGGTTGACCAGGTTTAACAGGCCTGATCTCCATTTGACAATACCATGCTGTGTGGGCTCAGGCCTTTTGATGTTGCCAATGTCCCTATTCATAATGTCCTTGATATTGCCTTCCATGCCCTTGCAGAGCAGGCTAGTTAGGCTGATGTGCATATGATTGGCTTGGTCACTGGATTTCTCTGCCATTATGCATAGGGATGACAGTGGCTGTCCTCTGTGCAGATGAGATGACAATGGTGCTTAGACTTTGGCTGACTACAGTGCAGAATGGATCTGAGATCCCATTCCTGTGTTCATGTAGGATGCAGCCAGGGATGGCATCAGGCCTATGGAGACTTCTGCATGTTGTCTTTTAGAGGGCATTACGGACCTGCTTCCTGATGAAGAGGGGAGGGGGGCAGGTGCTGTGCATGCACATGTGTACCGATGGGGGGACAGTGGGGTAATGTTTATACTTCGCCTGTCTGCAGCTGGTTGCCTGTATCTATGCCATATGCATATGTGGTGTTCTTGACCACCATACAGAGTAGATTTGGGTGTTGCCTCTGGGATTGCAGGCACAGGTGTGAAAGGCCTAGTGGGTGGTCTTGGTGGATGTGTTCAATTTGCACTCAAAGATAGCCTTAGGGTAATTCACCTGTGACCTTATTTGCTTGTGCAGACCAAGGTGACATCACTTCCAATAAGGCAACTGTTCCTTCTTGTCCCTGTCCAGCAATTATATCCACCTATTATGGCATTTGTATATTGCTGCTGTCCACCACGGAAGGTTTTGCTGATTCCATACAGCTATGTAGGTGCCCACATAGTATTGTGGTGTGGGTCTGGACAAGACTGCTACTTCCAACTGATGGGATGTTGTCTGTGAAGCTCCTTCTACTTGCTCTGAGGAGATTTATAGTCATTTGTGTAAAGTTAATTTTGATTGACCCTGACAAGGGGGGAGGAGGGATGGTGACCTGTACAGTGATGGCTATGTGGTCAGATCTTATCAAGGAGGATGACACTTTAGGAGTGCTACAGTGGCTAGTCATGTTGGCCAGGACCGTGTACAGGATATTTCCAATTGTAATAGGAGTGTTGACTGGCTGATCCACTGCATTGCCATTGACAAAACCGAGGAAACCCTGTGCATCTATGTTCAGGTGGCATAGTTCATGCATACTATTGTTGGGTAGTTGAAGTCACCCAGGAGCAGGGTAAACAATTGAATCCTGACAGATTCCAGCAAGTCTCAATAGTGTGGTGGGTGTCCATAGTCATGGTTGGAGGCCTGTAGCTAGTTATGATTTGAGTAGGTGTTTTGGCAACTGTTAACTGCACTCAGGATGTCTCTCATGCATCGTACTGTTTGGCCAGCCTGGAGGTGTGTATGTGTATGATAATGTTCAGCACTCCACCTCCTGTGGCTTTGCAGCCCTCCATTTGAAGTCTAAAAGTATGATGGGATGAGTAACATAATCTGCCAAGGTTAGTGTGCTCACTACAGCTACAAAGCAGGTGTCAGTGACTGCACACATGTCGGCATCCTACAGGAGAAGGTAAGCTTGCATTGCCATGCGTGTCATGCTAAGACACCTAGCTCCTGTTAGAACAAGATATCGGCACAAAGGCACACATCACTGGTAAGCAAAGGCCAGAAAATAGTGTCACTTTATGAATCTAGCTGAAACACACTTACTTGTCAGCAAAGACAGTGCTGCATGTTTGCAGAAGATTGCAAATCTAAACCTTGTCATCACAATAAACAAAACATGCTGGAGGTAGCCTAGTACCAACCTATGAACCTATGAACCTATGGTCTACTCCACAGGATATGAAATCTGACAATCAAATGTATGCAATTATGCTATGACGTCAGTTGTTAATGGGTTGCCAGTGATGTTCCAGACAATACACAACTGTATGAGGCATTGACTACAAATATGACACAGACATCTGGTCAGTCTGCAAAACCTTGGACAGTTGTCAGGTATGGGCTCAGTATATCACATACGGTTCAACACACACTTCTGCACCTGTTGTGCACTATGCACATACCCTATATAAGTCTCTTACATCTCTAAGACAGACATATGTATCATAGTAGCATTCACAGGTGACATATGAATATTTGCAACATCTCAGGCAGCTGGCCTAGCAATGTCACACTCAGTATTGGTCAACAGACACTCTGGTAGTAGTCATACATGAGATGACCTTTGCTGGGGTGACTCAGGGGCCAGAGATGTGATCCATGTCAATGCAGACAGGGCAAGCAGGAATGGCCATAGATGCTGGACAGCAGCATGTGAGTCCAGCAGGTCTTGTTGTGACCTAGTATTTAATGTCCGTTTTGACATTATTGCATCACCCCTTCTGCATTCCATTACAAGCTTACTTGATTGACATACCTGTTATATTGCTGAAAAGTTTCCTTAGGGTACTGGAAATGGTTAGGTTTGTGTAGTAGCAGTTTGTCTTTGTGTAGATGAGTCAGACCTGTGTTGCATAGGCAGCAGCTTGCCTTTTGTAGGTAATGTGCATGAGCAGTTGATGGCCTGTGCACCAATCAGTGTCTTCCACTTGCTACTTGCATCCAGAGCGGCTGTGTTGTCTTTCCATTAGCCAATGCCATAGCAACACAGTGCTATAATTAAGACCTTCATGTGAGCCTTGCCCCCTTTCCTTGCCTGTATGGAGGGCATTATGGAGGTGTGGGGCTACAGCTTCACAGACAATAGGTGGAAATACCTCTCAGGACAAAACATATGGCGGCAGCCCAGCAACATGTTGGACAAAGCCCAACAACATGGGGCACAAAGCTCCAGACATGGGTACAGATTGTAAGTACGTATGGGTGTTATACACATAGGGGATTGCAAGATTAACAGGGTTTGTCTTGACATGCATTTTCTGTGTGACTTGACATCTGACAGTGATGTGTCTCTGACATACCGTTCAACTGTCCAGATGTCCACAGACTGCCCAGAGGTTTTCCTGTTATATGTGGTCTTTTCCTCAGACAATGTCTGTTTTGGTGAAATTGGTGGGATAATGTGAGGATTGTAGTCAGTAAATGTTGGCATCCATTAGTGTTTCATACATTATATCCTTCAGGGATGTTATGTTACAGCCAACCCTGGAACACCAGCAACTGTTTCAGTTTGTTACACCATTATGTGAGATGTGTCCCTCATTCTGCCCCCCATCCCCCAAGTATGTCATGCTTTGTCCAGACATCTAGCAGTAAGAGGTTCAGAGGTATGGTATTTCATTATTTAGTGACTGCACTCCTGGTATCATCCCAGGGACTTATCAGACTCCTGGAAGTGGTATGCAGCAGTGGCTATAAATATGACCCACCCTGAACATGTTGTGGAAATCTGTACAGTTGAGAGTTGTGTAAGTCTGGCCATTGTTAACAGACTGCCAAGATTGTGTAGCATCATTGTGTGTAAATATTTGTTGGGCTGAGTAGGGAGAGTAGCAGATGTCAGTGTCATAGATCCTTTTCTATCTGACTGTGCATGTTGCTACAGTTGCTGGTGGTCTATCAGGTGTATATGTTTGTAGAGGCAGACTGGAAAATGTTCTGTAACACCTCAGTATTCCCAGTAGACTGTGAGTTTGGCCAGTATGTGTGGGTGTAATGTGTGACTGACAATCAGGATATGTTTGTTCAAACAGTTGTTGTACTCTACAGTTCATTTTGGGTACTGGTATGTTGCTGTGACTGTGGTGCAATTGGTTGTGGTGGACATTTTCACACCAATATCTGCTTTTCCCTATGGTTCCATCCCTGTAGTGCATGATATATTTGAAAATACATGGGTAATTCCCCAGATCTGATTTGGGGTACTGTCGTGTTGCTCTTACTGTGGTTCAGAAGGTGCTGGGTGAAATGGTTGACAGCTCTCAATGTTTTTTCCTCTTCTGTTACATGACTTCAGTCATACCTCTCCACTATCCAGATGTCTAGACGCTGTCTAGATGCATGGCCCATATGTTTGGTCTGTTCCTGATAACAATTGTGGGTTTCTGACAATTCACTGGGATGATATGTGCATTGACATCAGTATGTAATGAAATTCATTTGTGTTTCAGACCTGGAATCTATCAGGAATTATAATTTAAATCAAACCATGGTACTCTAGCAGACTTCTACACGTATAACAGCCATATTTCAAAAGTTGTCGCTATTGTTCACCCTTTATCCCCCACTTTGTCAGGCTTTTTGCAGATGTCTTGCAGTAAGAGGTTGGTTATTTCTCTCTCTCTCTCTCTCTCTCTCTCTCTCTATATATATATATATATATATATATATATGAAAATGCAGGGGCAAGCCCCCCATGCACCCCCCCATGTCGGGGGCTGCGCCACCCACAAACCCCCTACTTTAATAATCTCACTCCTAGATCGCACTACAGTGGGGAAAAGGGAATATTCCCTCATCCCCACTGTAGCATGATCTCAGCAATAGTTGGCATAGTTGTACATCAACACTACACATTGATGTACAACTAACGTTACATGCAAACAGCATGTTTTTCTTTTTTTTTTCTTTTTCTTTAGCAAAAGTGCATTTTCGATAAAATGTACTTTCGCTAAAGTGGGTCCATGAAAGTACGGTTCGATAAACCGTACTTTTGATGATCTGACTAGGACCCATATATATATATATATAACTGACTGTAGTGCATAATATGTTTGTAAAAACATCATAAACACCTTGAGATCAGGTGGTATAGAGGTACATTGTTGTGACTGTAGTGTACAGGATCCTGTGTTCAAGCCTTAAAAGTGATTACTTTTTTTCATTAATGTTAAATGACCAGACAGTGCGATATGTTTGTAAAAGCATAACACATTCTCACAGCTCTGTGGAGTGGTACATTGCTGTAGTTGTAGTGCACAACATCCTGGGTTTGAGACTTGGCAGGGTTGATTATTTTGTTGCTGGGCAGAACAAGGGCTGATGGAGACAGAGTGATTAAGGCACTTTTAAGCAGTTGTAAGTGGGTTTGTGCAGTTTTGCGAGGAGCTAAGCAAAGCTAACTGACAGTTAAGCCCTCTTAGCTTCACTTAGCACTGCTTACTCCCACTAATTTTAATAAAAGAAAAGAAAAAAGGGTGATAAAAAAGTGATGAAATGGGGCAAGCAGGGAGTAAAACATTAGGAAAACAAGCTAGTTATGTGCAGGATGGGTGTAGAAAAGGACCATAGCTCTACATTTATTCTCCAGCAACAGCTATGAATAATGTGCAGAATGTGGAATTTCCAGCCTCACACTCCACATGGAGGGGTGTTGGCAACAGACATTTGTAGGATAATTTGTGGGTACATGGACTAATTTCACTGCACATGGGGGTGAAATGTAGAGCTATGTATGGGGCAATGATTTTTTTGTGGGACAGATGTCCTTTTTTTTAGGTAAGAGTGGGATGTTGGGGAGAAGGGCTGTAGGTATGTTTGGGGAGGTTGGTTGGGTAGGATAGACAGCATTTGGAGACAGACAAGACACACAAGACAGCTGACAGTGGTGGTATATGGCACATGAGGAGGTTGGGAATCAGAGGCCCATGAGCCCCAAGATTGATACAGTGGGACTGAGGTCCCCACCCATGGGCAGTCACCACTGCATCTTCCCAGCCCCAAAGGTGGCTGTGCTGGGGGCTGGACAGGTGGGGAAGCCTGCCCCTTGAGGTGTGTCAGGTAGCCCTCCATGTGGTGTAGCTGCCCACCCAACCCTGAGCGGATGATGCTGCGCACCATAACCCAGAACTGTTGGCGGGTGACGGGGTCCTCTCTGCACCCGTGCTGAGAGGCAGGACCGGCCCTGTCCCCTGAGGCAGTTCCACTCAAAGGTGATGCAGGACCAGCAAGGAGGATGTTCCAGGTTGTGTCCCAGATGTGCTGGGGCCCAGTGCTATGGCCAGATGTGGCGGGACACACTACCAGGATCTGCCTTCCCAAATGTGCTATGGTGTTGTGGTTTTCCAAGATATTTTGCTTAGTCATGAACAACCCATTTCAAAATTAGTTAGAACAGCACAGCATACATGGGCATTCTCATTAACCCAAACCAACAGATTTGAAACAGTTGCATTGCAAGCAAAACACATGCATAAATGGAACAACAGTAAGCATTTTAACAGCATGCAAGTTACACTGACGGCAACAGGCCACCAATAATGGTATTTGAACAAGGTATGTTAATATGCAACCAATGAAATATATGAACAATAACAGAACACATGTCCCAAAAATAGGTTTTGAGAACAACATACCCATAGTATATGAAGAATAATTATTGATGCAGATAACAGGTGGGAGGAGAGAATGAAAGGTCCATTAACAACTGTATTGGCTTCTATTTTTCACAATAGTTCACTCAATGCTCTAACGGTCTGCCCTCACTTTACATCTACCTATGGCCCATAGCTTCTGTGGCACATACATACCTCTTTGACTGTCAACCTGTAATGGTATGGGGCAGACTAGGTACACTGTGGTTACTTTACTGGTGGGGGCTTGTAAAAGTCAGGGTTATATACTTGACAAAGAATGGGTTCCCTGCAGTGTTATTGTGTGAGTCTAGCGTAGTTCACCTGAATTCCTGTCTGTGTCCAAGGTGACTGGCAGCAGTGACCACCAGCCATGGCATGTGGCACTTGAGAGACATGTATCAGGGAGAGGGCATGCTGCATGTACCTATCCTGCTGTTATTTACAGGCATATGGGGTTGGACCATGGAACAGTTATACACGGTGTATCATTATACCCTTCATACAGCTACTATACACATTACCTTACCTGTAAGACCTGTGGAGAAAATATTTGTTAACATTTTCTGAATGCTTCTACAACTGCTCAGGTGTATTAGTATACCGTTCATACAGCTACTATACACATTTCTTTACTTGTAAGAGCTGTGGAGAAAATCTCTGTTAACACTTTCTGAATGCTTCTACATCTGTTCAGGTGTATTAGTATACCCTTCATACAGCTTCTATACAAATTTCATTACCTGTAAGACCTGTGGAGAAAATCTCTGTTAACACTTTCTTA
Source organism: Protopterus annectens (assembly GCF_019279795.1). Taxonomy (NCBI): domain Eukaryota; kingdom Metazoa; phylum Chordata; order Ceratodontiformes; family Protopteridae; genus Protopterus; species Protopterus annectens. The sequence goes on from NC_056731.1 coordinate 721,313,118, forward strand.
CTGCTCCTACAAATATTCTGGTGTATTAGTATACCCTTCATACAGCTACTACACACATTTCTTTACCTGTGAGATGTGTGGGGAGAATATCTGTTAACACTTTCTGATGGTTTCTACAAATCTTCAGAGTTTCTATTTTGTATATATGCACACATCTCAGTACCACTGCCTGGATTTGAACCATATCTGGGTGTGATAAAATGAACAACAATGCTATTTTCCATCATAAAGAGCTACTGGCGAACTGCTGTTTCTGATTTGACTGATTTCTGACTAATATTCTCTGGGTTGGACAGTCTGACCTTGTAATCCTGACATTTATGCATGGCAGATTGTTATTGTACTGTGTATTACCCCTTTGAATTAATACATTCTGGAAAACAATGGTTAACACAAGACTGTAATGCATACTAGCTGTTTCCTGGAACAGCCTCAGTTATTTCATGCTGTCAACACCATATTTGTTGTAAAGAACCTGTACACATTCTATTTCTACAACAACACACCAGAGAAAACACAACAGTTTGTTGTTTATTTTTATTACAGTGAAATGACACTTTTATCAATGGGCATCCTGTGGATAAGTATTAGTGCGACAAATGCGTTTTATTCATTAGACACATTACACAATATACCTACTGGCAGTAAACAATGTTCTCCTTCTACTATATGGCACTATATACTACAAGATAGATCTGTTCTCACCAGCCTGTCAGCACATCCTTGTCAGTCTGTCTGCATAAGCCTCAATGTTCATAGCCCTCTCTGCTGCAGCTGTAGGCATTATGCATACCTGTCTATCACATACTCAGGCTAGAATTTGGTACAGCTATATTTGAGATACTTACAAACTGCTGTAGCATACTGGTCCTGAGCATCTTGGATCCATTGGGCCAAGAGCTCCCCATTCCTATGCTTTAGGTCAGCATAATGATGCCATACCTGCTCACTAGTTTGGGGGATTCCAGTGGCACTGGTGAGGTCATGTGCCAGATGGTCCCAGGCCTCTGCTTTGTACTGAGAGCCCTGGTACTGACTCTCCAGCAATCTGTCATCATGGTGTTCTACAAGTAGTCCAGTCATGACCCTGGACTGCAGGATGACCCAGCGCTGTACCCGAAAGTGCACTCCCTCTCCAATGCCAAACATGTTCTTGCAGAGATCAAACTAAATAGGTCATGGCTGTATTCTCACCTGCATGGTTTAAATAAGGCCATATTCCCACCCTTTGCTGTCATTGGACCATTTTGAAAATGCTGAGCACAGCTTAGCAACATGCAAACCTGCTAAGCTGGGTTGAACAGTGCTTAAAGGGGTAATTGCTGAGCATTGCTTACTAGTGTGCAAATCCATTTAGCTGAGCTGACTGCTGCTTACCATTCACATTTAAGCAATGCTTACACTGGCTAAGCATAGCTGAGCACTGCTAACCATTGCTCACTTTTCATTTTAGAAAAATATCAGGATAATGACTTAATTAATCATTACTGACAAATTAATAAGTGTATATGATTTACTTTACATGACATCCATCTATATGCTTTCATTACATTACCATGGGATGTAACTATACCGTGACACTTGTGTATACATGGGTGATTTCACATGTTATATACACTCACACTTACATTTTAGACCAGCTAGACTACCCTGGTTGACAAATATCAATTACTGCATAATTTAAAATTAAATTAATAATTTTAATACTGCTTTCCCATGTAAAAATAAAGCATCTGTTTTGGTACTCAAACCGTGAATACCTGCATACAATGCCAGGACTCTAATCACTACACTATTTCAGCATGAAACTTTTATTTGTATATTTTTATTATCTCTTATGGGATGTTTAAGCACTGCTGGGAAGAGGGCCATAACATGAACACCCACTCAGCTACACTTAAACATACCTTAAAATGAAAAAAAAAACATTTCATAAACCCACTTTATTTACATGTATCTGTACTCCTTGTCAGTCACAGTACGGGTAATTGTAAAGGGACATATAGGGACAGATTTTAGTTATTGCTCTTACAAATTTAGGAAGTGGGACTGTGGTTTTCTAGCATATCATTGGTAAATCACTCAGGGTTTAAGTCAGAATATACTGACAGACATTTGGGTTTCAGACTTCATATCCTTCGGGACATCCATGCTAATGCAACACTTTTATTCTGTCAACTTTCCGGGTTTGTCAGTACAATATTTAAAAAGTGTCCTGATTTTTGTGCCTTTGTCCCCCCATTATTTATTTATTATTTATGGCTTTGTACAGCTTTTTTTGCTCTAGGAGGGTGAGAAGTATGTGAGGCAGGCATCTGGGCATTCTGCAGAAACCTGTACAGTTGATGGTTATAGCCATACGGTATTTTCACATAGCAGACATTTGTGTTTCAGTCTTCTCAGGAAGTCCATGCTACTGCAAACCTTTTATTCTATCAGCTTTCCAGGTTTGTCAGTGCAATATTTGAAGTGTGTCCCTATTTGTGTGCCTTTGTCCCCCCATTATTTATGGCTTTGTATAGCTTTCTTGCTCTAGGAGGTTGAGAAGTATGTGAGGCAGGCATCTGGACATTCTGCAGAAACCTGTACAGTTGATGGCTATAGCCATACAGCACTTTCACATGGCAGACATTTACGTTTCAGTCTTCATACCCTGCAGGAAGTCCATGCTACTGCAAACGTTTTTTTTTTCTATCAACTTTCTGAGTTTGTTAATGCAATTTATGAAGTGTGTCCCTATTTGTATGTCTTTGTCCCCCCATTATTTATGGCTTTGTACAGCTTTATTGCTCTAGGAGGTTGAGAAGTATGTGAGGTAGGCAACTGGGCATTCTGCAGAAACCTGTTCAGTTGACGGCTCTTTTATAATGCAGAACCTGTCCCACATCCCCTGCATTGTTTCTTGCTCTCCTAGCTATTTCAGTGTCCATGGACACTGAAATACTTTTAAAAAGTACTGTATGACACTTCCTGAGTGCAGGGGTCATGTTAGATGTACTTGCACTGCTTAGACATGCCCTCTGCACTCAGTGTCAAAATAGCCATAACAGTAGTGTGCCTTCATGAATATGTAAGGCTTGCTACTGCTATTGCTGTGCTTGCACAGGTACAGTCCTCTCCATGTTGGAATAATGCTATTCCAACATGGAATTTACTGAATCCTGGAGTAAAAGAATATAAAACAAGTTTCAAAATTCAATCCTTAAATAACATACTGATTGAAATCATCCCATACACCAACTTCTAGGTGGAATTATTGACAATCACTTAAAATGTGACATTTATATGCAGAATAACATAAAAAACTCACCAGAAACTTGGTATGCTTTATAGACACTCACAGTATCTTGACCAGTCTACTAGAATCACTCTTCCTCATACCTACATATTACCTTCCCTCTTGTACAGTGCCAACATCTTTATTAATCTTCAGCTCTCTCACTTATCTAAACTTGAAGCCTGCTATAATAGAATTGCAAAATTTGCCACAATCTCTTCATATTCTACTCATCACTGCATTGTATTTAATTCATTAAAATGGCTGGAGCTTCCCCAATGACTTTCCTTCTTACAACTCTTAGCAGGCCACAACATTGTAGCAGCCCACAACATCATCTGTCCTGCACTAACATCTGTTATTGCTACCTATCTCTGCAATAGATCTCTAAGATCCAAAGACAAGTAAACCAAAAAACCAGAGAGTGTCCATCTAGCCATTCAATAGACTTTGATATGAAACAAGGCTCACATAGTGGATGTAAACAACTGTGCTGGCTACTGGAGCTGAAACAGCAGGTACAACTTTGTATTTGAAAAACTGTTTTATTTCCAAAAAGCAAACCATGAACAAATGGTCAAGCGCTTTCTTCCCTTAAATAATGGGAATTCTTCAGAACCATTAAAATCTAATTGCAAGCATATTTTATAGCAAACAAAAAATCATGTGATCTAGCACTAATTAGATTTTAGCATATAAACCTGTCCACAAATTCCAGTGCAAACCTTTGTAAACATTAAAATCACCGTAAAATTCAATTCATAACAATAAAACACATATAAACTTTAAAAAAGGGTGTTGTAGATTATGGTGTCTAAAAATCTGGAGCTTTGATTTTTAAAATGGGTGCAACTGAAACATTTTCATTGATACCTGGAACTACTGTTGCACTTAATCTTAAATGCTAAATGAGTTCCTTGCTCTGAATTTCATTCTTCCAACAACCACCCCTGATGTCTCTTCTAATAATGTCAACAATAGCAAATACAAATTTAGTAAAAGCATTTGGTATTTTGTTAATCATTTTTTTTTAAGTAATATAGTTTTTCAAATGCAAAGTTGTACCTGTCATTTCAGTTCCGTTAGCCACCACAATTGTTTACATGCACAATGTGACCCTTGTTTCATTTCCAAGATCCAAAGAAAGACAACTTCTTTCAGTACACACGCCCAGCAAAACTGCTTATACTCTTATTCCACTGCGAAAGCTTGGAACCAATGTCCCACAAATATTAGAACAAACATCAACTTCCTCTCATTTAAAAAACATTTTAAAGGAATGCTTCAACAAAGCATGGATCTGTTCCTGCTGTATCCCTATTTACACTATATCCTTCTCATACTACCTATTCAATTTTCACTATACACCAGATTTAAGTCTGCTTCCTTTCCACCCTTCTTCGTCTTACCACCTTTTTATTTCTCCATCTACTATTTGTAATAGGCCTGCACTTCTCTCTGATATCTCCATGCCCCACTCCTTTCACAGCCAAACTACTTTCTTTATCTCACTCTAGCTCCCTTCCATATGCTCTTATATTTCCTTTATCCTTTACCCAGTTAACCCACTTGCTCTAAATTCCTCTCTCATCCTTTACCCTCCACTTGTTTTTCACTGATTGTCACTACCTTTAATATATAATTGTTGTCTTATAGTCTGTTTGTCTATTATTTGTCTTATAGTCTATTTTCTCCTATAGAAATGTATTATATTTATTGTAATAGTTCCTACCTGTAACTTAATATTTTCATTTTGTTCTTGTCCATGTTCATTTTATACTTTTATTCTCTTGACTTCTGCATTCATTTTTTACATGTATTCATATAAAGTGTTTACCTTTTTGGAGCTTTTCTCCCCAAGCCTCTGTTGAAAATGGGTGCCCCCAGACCCAGTCAGACTTTTCTGATAGTCAAATATCAAATACAAATAAAATAAATAAATAAATAAATAAATAAATAAATAATCTCCCTCAAGTCTGAATGAACATGTCAACATCAAACATAAAATAAAAGCAAGAATATTAAACTGAAGCACTACTTTAGCGGAAGCACATTGTTGTCAAGTGGGAATGGAAATGTAACCAGAGGTAGATAAAAATCAGCCAGCAACTGAATGTGCCAAAAAAAAAAAAAAGAAAGAAAGAATGTAAGGTGAAGGATCAGATAAAAAGGCAAGAAATCTAGAAAATGCATAAACACAGTTGCAAGTATGGAAAATTCTTGGAATTACCTAATATTGATCAGGATTGAACATAAAAATGATTAAGGAAAGGTGAATTTAAACCAACAGATGAAAGATTAACACTGGTGGCCCAGGACAGTGGACTACATACACAGTGGATTACAAAGTCCATTGAACATGTGAGAGAAACAGACAAATGTAGGTTTTTGTAAAACAGAATTGGAAACATTCGTACATCTTGTTACTGGTTGTGATATACTAATGGCAGAAGGACTCTATACTGAAATGCATAATAATGTGGCATGACTGTTGCATTGGGGATTGTGCAAACATTATAATCTCAAAGTAGCTTAAAAACACTGGAAGCATGAGCCATGAGGCATTATAGAAAATTATGGCATTTATATCACATGGGATCACCCGTTACCAACAGTTCAAAAAATAAATGTGAGAAAATCAGATATAGTAGTCCATGAAAAGAAGACAAAAGTAGCATTAATCATTGAAATTGATACAACCAGTGACTACAGTGACTTACATACAGAGAGAGACACTAAGTCATAAAATACAAGGATTTGCAGGCAGAAATGAGGGCAATGTGGAAGAAAGATACCCAGACAGTTCCAATAGTAGTAGGAACATTGGGTTTTATAAAAAATAATTTACAATCATACTTAGATATGTTACCAATACATGTAAGTCCATGTGAACTGCAGGAGTCATTACTGGGCAGTTTCTGGTTGCTACAAACAGCACGTCTGTCTAACATCAAAGATTGCAACAATACTAATTTCATGAACTTGAATCATACTTTGACTTAGGAATGAGGTCCATTCCTGTCATGGTATTAGAAACCCAAAAGACATGGAGAAATTAAAAAGTCAGAAAAATATTAAGTTGATCTTTATTTTTTCTAATCAATTGAGAATTATATGGAAATTTGTATTTTTAGCCTTCAGCAGAAATCAGGTATGAATTAAAAGTTCTAGGCATTATCTGACTTCCCTATTGTAAAAGTTCTAGGCATTATCTGACTTCCCTATTGTGCAAAATCCTAACTGTCTCTAGTACTATGCATGCTTATAATGGATTCTATGGACATTTTTATTTTTTGCTTTTCTTTACTCAGATGTGATTTTTTTTCTTCTTTTTCTTCACAATATAGATGTTTCTATTGGATTTAAGTCTGTTTTGTTGTAAAAGTAAGTGGTTCTACTTTTTCCTAAATTAAAGAAAGAAATACAATTTGTTAAGAATCAAACAGAACAAATATTTCTATTTAAGGAAACTCAGTTTGGTATTACTATTTAAGGAAGGGCTAGCTATTCTAATAAGGTCAATGTGTGATTGCAAAGTTAGTAAGTTTTGGGGTAAGTAGGAAGACTAGCAGAAGTCTCATTAGAATTGGAAAATGCTTTATTTTCTCTTGCATCTGTATATGGTCCATTTAATACTTATAATATTTTTTTTAGATAGTATTGTTGAAGTCCTTCAAGTTTTATAATGAATAACAGTCATTAAATGGGGGACTGGAACGCTTATTTAAATGAGACTGTAGGTATATCTATATTGTCTGTCCAGTCATCTTATCAAATAAGATGGAAAGAGTCTACACACTTTTATATTAGAAGAACATTTAATTGATGTTTGGAGATATAAAAATCTTAATTCCACAATTTATTTCTATATTTCTCATAAAGTTAAACTATTTAGTAGAATATATTTTTTCTTATAACATTGCTGACTTAATTCCTATATATGATCTGAATTATTTATATGTTTGAACCTTTACTAGTCACTTTTTTCAATCAATATGAATATAAACCATACAGGTTTTGTTAAAAGGAAATTATACAGTGATTTGTTCTATAATGTAGAATTCTGTTTTTAGTTAGAAAAGTAATGAGACATTTGGGAAATACATAATAATTACAATAGCTTTATATTTATAAAACTGGATATATTTAAAGATTATATTTATGGAGTAATGCTTAATATTATAAATGCACAGGAAACATATTTAAAATTATCAAACAGATCAAATTATTTAGCAACTGCAATATACTCCAAATTAATTTCTGATAATCATTATAAATACATACACATTTGACATAATGCTATTAAAAATAGAGATACATTGGAACAACATAATTTTGTAAATCAGGGGAGGAATTCTTTTAACAAAAGTTTCTTGTTCTTTCATACAGTTTGTAAAATACAATTTGCAAAATGCTGAGCATTGTTGCATGAAAATATAGTTAAAGAAATGTATCAGAATGATGGGATTAGGGTAAAAGTACAAGCTGAAATAGAAAAAAAATATTAATACATTATTGTATGCACTCTATAATAAGCTGTGGGGTCAAGATGTTAATTAGATGAATGAATGGATTAAAGATATGACAGTTTCTTTAGAGTAACATCCTTTTCCCTCACCTATTAATTTGCAAGATGTTATAGAAGGAATATGATCTTTAAAAAATTAAGAAAGGATCAGGTGTGGATAGGTTTCCAGATGAATTTTATTCAAAATTTTTGTGATAATTTAACACATATAATTCTTAAATTAATACAGTTTTTATCTACACCTAACTGGTCCTCTCTTCCCTCTATGAATTTAGCTCATAATGAATTAATTTATGAAAAAGGCAAAACTGATTTTCACCCAAAACATTATTGTCCTAAATCAGTATTAAATATAGCTTATAGGATCATTGCCAGAGTAATCAATAATAAAAACTAAAAATTGAAGTAAGATCTTGATAACTACACAATTCGTTTTTTTTTTTCCTAAAAAAATATGTCTGATGCAAATAAACTTTTACTAGCTATTTATTATGTTGAACATAGTTTAAAACAATTTAATATTGATATGATCAAATTGGATGCTTCTAAACCCCTCAGTTATGTAAATACAATATTTATTTGGATTGCTTTAAAGTATTGTGCATTTTATGATTATTTTCTAGTAATGATGCAAAAAAATTATATAAAATAATTTTTTGAACAAAAAATCAGTAATCATTACTCAGATCCCTTTTTACGCTACACTTGTATTAGACAAGTATGCCCTATACCTTCTTCATTATTTGCTCTAGCAATTAACCCCTTAGTGCATAAAATGCATTGTAAAATAACATATTTTACAATAAATAATTCACAACTACATTTAATTACTTTTGCTGATCAAAGTCTGATTATTACTAAACAATATCATAAAGACGTTAATATTCAGAGAAAAAATGCAAAACATTTAAAGAATTAATTGAATATGTTATTAATTATGATAAATCTGAGTGAATTTCTTTCTTGGGTATGGAGTATATGATGATATGTATGATTCTTACATTCTCACTGTAGATACTTTTAAATTTTAGGGACTTTATACAATAAAAATTATACTCAAATGTTAAATGATAATTATGAAATATATAATCAGAAGATTTCAACTAAAGTGAATGTATTAAATAGTATTTTTTTCTTTACTAGATGGAGTTAATATAATTAAAAATGTCAATTTTCCTGTTTTTCTTTTTCCATTACAGAATGTATTATTTCTTCTAATCTTAAATGGTATAATAAAACTAAGAGCATAAATCAAACATTTTTTATTGAGAGGGGTTCTCCAAGACTCCCATGGAAAATGTATGTTTGCCTAAGCTAGCAGACTGCCTAAACTAGCAGATGGCTTGTCTGTTCCTGACTTTTATTATTAAATTACAGCCATCACATTTTTTAATAATATTAATATTAATCTTCAATATGCAGATACTATTCCCACCAATATAATTAAGAGGCTTTTAAGGTTTTCCAATTCCTCCTTTCCCAGGATATTGTATTTAAATCATGATATTATGTCTATACATAAGTATAATATACTAGTTAACACTTAATTAAGTTATTTATTTAATTATGTATTGATTCCATGGAAGGCACAAAGAATATACTTTTTAACCATTATTCAATTTGTATTTCCCTTATATGATTATGTTACATGGGAAGAACATGAGAAACAATTAATTCCTAGAAATGATATAATTACTAGTTTATATAATAAAGTTGTACATTTTTTTAATGTGAGTTTGAATAAAGTTGAACACATTGACATTCTAAGTCCAAACAAGTAATTATATTTTAATAAGAATACTGTAACTTCTTTTGGAAAAAAGACGCAAAAAAATACATCTTATACCTGAGATGTTCAATGGATTAGTGGTATATCATCTGTTGTTAAAATACCCAAATCAGTTAGAAAGGCATCAATTCAGTATACGATTTTGTGTGGAATTCATTTTATACCATAGAGATTGTATCTAATGGGTTACTTAGAAACATCACAATGCTGGTATCGTCATTTTCCTTTAGCTGATGTTTTGGATTACTGGTGTTGTTCCTGAGAATGTACTGAATTTAGGAAATATTGGATTGTTATATCTGAATGTTGTTCTGTACTAATTAAAAAGCTGCTAATTCAATATGAAAGAAATGAAAGATATCAAATTGCTTTAGTATCAATAGCTAATAAAAGACTAATAAAGAAAAATGGAAAACTGCACCTATGCACTAAATAGACCACTGTGAATGGTGGTCTCTTTATTATAAATATATTTATTGTCACTGGGACAGTAATGATTTTTTTGTGCATCTTTCTTCCTTATTTTCTATTTTTTTTCTGATATTTATCTATATAAAGCATTAAGAAGAAAAACAATAAGAAAAATAGGTACTATGGCTACAAAGCATTGTGGGTAAGCAGAAAAACGTACCTATTTAAATGTGTTTTGACTAGTACACAATCACATTTAATTTCTGATGTGAAGTATTCCTCCTTAAAGATGCATTGAGAACTTGTCCTTTTAGGATGTACACAGCTACTACAGATACATTTAACTTGAAAATATAGTGGCCTTTTTATTAGTTTAGAGAGTGAGGCATGTGGATTTGGTCTTTTATGATGCCATGGCAGAGATTTCATCTCTGAGAAAAAAAATCCAGGGGTCATCCTTATCAACAAAATAAAATACATAAATGCATCAAAATATATAGTAAAGAGGTTATATCCAACTTCAAATTTCTGTTACTTTAATTTGCTTCAGAACACAACCAATACACTTATGTGTTATGTTGTCTTTTATCTTAGTTGCTCCAAATGATAATTTTACAGATATTGTAAAATTGCCTTTTTTTCTTTTCATTCTTTTCATTCTCCTTTAAGAACAATTTATGTTGATCTTGAATAGTCATTATGATTAATTGCTATCTTGTATGACTTTATGTAAAAGTTACATATTTGTCTGGTGAAGTCCCATTTGTGTGTCGGGTTAAAGATATTAATCATTTATACTGGTTATGGAATAAAGCTGGTTGTGTGAAGTAAATTTGTCTAGTTTCTATAATTTATTTATTTATATTTATTATTTATTTATAAATTTGTGCATTTATGTTTTGTATATTGTATATATACAATACATCAATAAGAAATAAATAAATAACTACTTGATGTATAAGAGAACAGGTTAGTGCGGTTATCCTTTTGTTTAACTTGTCAAGACTTCACAAAATCCTTGAAAATATAATCCATTAAAGTCAATTAACATGTAATATAGGAAATAAATTTAGAAAAGAAAGAGGGAGTGGAGAGGAGACAAGAAAATGTGTGTTTGAAACTGCACATCAAAAGCAAAGTATATTACCACTAGGACAACTCAGGGTCCACAGAACACTATTAGTTCTATTCCTTTTGCTATCTTGAAAAGATACTCTTCAGTATCTGGTATTTATGACATAGCAGACGTGCATGTAAAAAAAAAAAAAATGTGAAAACTTCACAATAAGCAAATAAATATGTCAGCATACTCTAAAGATAATGGGAAGCACCCATTATGTAAATAAATACACACTAACTGCTGCTAATGATAAAATTTGAATTTCCAGTATCAAGGGATAAGAAAATCAGACAAAACCACTATCAAGCATGTTAAATAGAATGTTAGCATGAGTACACATCCATTGCCTAAGACAACAGTCTATAAGGCCATGACAGTTTACAAAGGGGGATGTCATTCAGACCCCTAATAATTTAGATCAATCAGCCTGACCAGTATTTTATGTAAAACCATATAGTCAAAATGGATCTTTTTTAAAATGTGATACTCAACATACTTCTGTTAGACATGAAATCAGAAGGTTTATTAAAGGATGATATCACTTTTTAAATCTTGTGGCAGTTTATTAAAGGATGATATATTTTTTTAAATCTTGTTCTCCTGTTCGATTCTCGGATGGAGTGTCTTCTGTGTGGAGTTTGCATGTCTTCCCCGCAGTCGAGGGGCTTCCGAAAGGCATGCATGAATGGGCATGCCTTCGCTGAAGGTTGGGCATTGGGCTGACAACTTGTCACCATAAAAATCGACTGCCAATCATTAGCAGACCGGAGTTCCGCTGTGGCGACCCCTAACCGGGAAAAGCTGAAAAGACAACAACATTGCTTTTTAAATCTTGTGGCAATCATTGAACAGGTATTAACAATACTTAGTGATGGCCTGATTATCCTAACCTAAGCATTCAACACTATCCTATATAAGGGAATAGTTGATAAATGAATATCATTAAGTGATAATTTACATGTAGTTCAGTGAATAAATCATTTTTAAAGAAATGGCCACAAAAGCCAAGGTGGATGACAGAGATACCAGTGGTGTCTCACAGAGTTTTGTTTCTTTCTCACATTTTTTCTTAGGTCTAACATTTAAATAAATGACTATGGATGACCAGATACACTGATAATTGCAGAATGGGTAATTATTCAATAAAAGATGTTGCTGTTCTCAAAGATGATCTATAATAAATATTGACCTAGTGCAGTTGCAATGGCCTCTCTTTTATGTCAGAAAAGGTGGTATTTCAGACTTGGCAAATGTCATGAATGGTTCTCTTTAGTATAATTTAAAAGAAGAAAAAGGAAAATATATTTATCTAAGCATGGACAGTAATCCAGTGGGGATCTGACAGTTTGCAGGTAAGAGGGCATGACAGTTAGGCACTTGAATCCATTAATATTAATAACAAGAAGTGGAAATGTTTGTTTTATTATTTATTTATTTTTATTTATATGTAGGTTCAGGTATGCAAAACTGATTAACTGATTTATGCACATTGTACTTCTATTCCTATTGCGGACTATATTTTTCCATGACTTAGACTGTAAAAGCAAGGATATATGCAATATATCCAAACAATTTAAAGTGTCCAGTCAACCAGCAAATTTTTGAAATACAGGGCAGGACAGGCATACCCAGAAAAAAGTCAGATACAAACACATTGAAAATATGAAGATACTATACAGGCAGAAACCTGAAGTCAGGATTGAATCCCACTGATCCACTCTGCTGAACAAAATTAAAAATGACTGGTGGGATAGTATACATATTAGGTGATTGTACACCCTCTCTGCTTTGCTGCTTTTAGAGTAGGGTGATAATGTGCAGTGTTTTACAGTGAGATTTTTTTTATGACCCAGGTATATAATATCAGAGCTAAAACAGACTCTGCATTTGGCAATGCTGACTCATGGATATACACTTAATGAGTGATAATGTAATCAACAGTGTAAAATAAAGGTACACACACACAAAAAAAGTAAATGAAATGGCGGAAATATAACTTACAGTTGTGTATAAAGTCTACATCATAGTGGCTATATATTTTGGTCCCTAAACTAAGCTCTTTCAAATTTACCATTAAAATTTGATGTGGACAAACAAAGCCAGTGGTGACAATGGGGACAAATGTGTCATGATATTGTATAGAACTCAGAACTTGGTTGTTGATTCTATAATCTGAAGTTATCACAAGATTCAGTTTCAGGTAGACTTGCTGCTCTGGCACATTAAGTCAGCTAAGGCCATAGTTCTTGACTTGTATCAGATAACAATTAACAAAAACTAATCTTCAGTCATTGCACACCGTCCTTAGGATAAAAAGCAGCTTGCTGGACAACTAACATAGTCACTGTCTGGCTCACTGATATCATTGCATTTAGTTGTTATGTCATTTGTAAGCAGAAGTAAGTACGTGTCCGTTTGTATGATTATGAAGTGACCAGAGTGGGAAGCAGAACATAGCCATGATTTGTAGTGCATGGTTTTGTTTCCATTTCCAGAACTTAGAATGCAGGATATGAATGATTTTTCTAGTGTGACTCTTTAATATATGAACAGAATTTATCATTAGTGGCATCTTTTTTATAAAAGTATAAGAAAAAAAACAAATGGCATGGTTAACAATCGCTATCAAAAAGAAATGTTACATTATGCCATGGCTTCTTTCAAATCTTCTGTATAACTATAGTTTTAAGGGACGTATACTTAACTGTTTAGACAGCCAGAATGTTTTAGCAAAACCTTTCATTCTTAAATGGTATTTATGTTTTTACATTTTATTTAGTTGTCCTAGACTTCATTTTGTTTAACTTGCCTGCATGAGACTTGTTAATATTTTCCTGAGAGAATTAAAATACATTTTTTCATCTCTAGATATATGATAGCAAAAAACAATTTATGTGCTGCATGTTCTTTTTTTTATAGACAGGACAAATTTGTGTAATGTATACATGGTAATTCAGTACTCAGCATGCCTCCAGCCAGCGTCCAGTTGTTCAATAACATTCTAAATTTGGTGCTGGCATTAGAGTATCTATAAATAGGTATGGCACAACATTACTGAGTACCACAGTCTAGAATCTGACTTGAGCAGTAATGATCATGAAATATTTTAAGACTGCTCAGTAATAAATAATTGATTTTGAAAAGAAGCCAAGGCATTCATGCAGTATTTATACCAACTATGTGAAACTCATGCAAATTCATTCCCAGCCATGCAATGCTCAGGATTTTACACATATGCTGTAACAGTAGTTTTTGTGTGCTACCTTTCAGTCTGATATTTTTCTTTCTTTACATATACATTTACAACTGGGTTATCCCATTAAGTAGAAAAAACAGATACTGTACAGGATGTGTTAATTTCTATGACTAAAAATACAACTGGAATACTAATGTTGTTGGTTTTTAGTAGTATTCTTACAGGATTGCATGTTCTTATAAAATATGTGTTGCATGGTGCAAAATACACTAAATGCATATGTGATCTTGCAGTACCTGTCATGCATGTGTTATTTAGGGTCATAGGCAAGTGCCTTTGTGAGTCATTTTAAGCCTAGCCAACTGCCCTTTCAAAGGTGGAAATCAAACCCTGTATCTTGTGTCTGTGAAGCAAACACCTCCCAACCCATGTCATTGGACTAATTGTACTGGGCCTTTCCTGGCTACTGCTCAGGCACAGTGCTACATCATACAATATTGTTTTTGTATGAACAGCTTGAAGAGTTCAGGGTACAGAGATCAGTTATCTAAAAACTAAATACTGTAAGCAAAATGCATGAGTAACCTCAAACAACATTATATAAAATGCAAATATTCGTAAAGAGGAATAGGCAGTGCATGCCAAAATCTTCAAGATGCAAATAAAAGATTATTAATTACTAAAACTGCTAAAGGTAAGCTCAAAACTTGCATTTTTAAGGATCTCTTAAGGCTGTTTTATGCAAGGGACTCCTTAAGCTACAGTGTCAGTAAGTAGTATAATGGCCGTGCAAAAAACATTCCATAGGATGTAACAAACAGGCCAAAGTTTAAACATTTTATCCCCTTCTTGGGATTCCAAGATGGGAGCCAGCTAGACAGCACACTTCTCAGACAGGTCCTGACAAAAATGTATAATCTAACCCACTCAGGGCTTCAGCACCTCTACTAACTCATCAAAAATCAAGAAATATTGTACTATACTAGATACCAAAACATCTTTTCAGAAGATTTTGTAAAATATACAGACTTTATATACTTATCTGCAAAACCACATGTGCTGACAGGGGAATATCTGCAATCAGTTCAGGCCTCACTGATAAACTACAGGAATCTACAGAGAAAATAAAAAACTTTGATAAATACAGTAACATGGACTCAATGGATGCTCGAACAACAAAAACAAGATTTTCACAATTAACTTCACCAGAGAAAGAAGTCTGTACAAAGAGACAAAAAACTGCAAAACAGCAAACAGATCTACAGAAGCAGACTGCCAGAATGAAGACTGAACAATCCTTTTTAATGGAAGAACTCAAAGCTGCTCTAACACCTTTGCAGGAAGCAATACACTCATTTTCTACAAAACAAAATGCTTTTGGAAGTACTTTAGATCAAATATTATCTAGGCTACAGAAAACTGAAGAGAAAACTGTAGAAAATGAAACCAAGATAGACGAAATCAGAAGAAGTACTACTGCCACATAAAAAACAGTGTCTGAACTACAGCAAAAAATAATAGATCTAGAAGCAAGTTATAGAAGAAATAATGTGCTTATCAGGGCCATCCCTGAATCATACAAACAAGCTTCTTTACATACTGCAATAACAGAAATCTTTGAAATTCTCTTGGACAAAAGTGCTGCAGTAGAAAACTTTGAAATAGATTTCATAGACCATTAAGAAAATCTCAAACTCTTAATGCCCCAAGGCAAGTATATGTGAGATTATTGAATGCAGCTCATGCTAACATTGTTTTACAAGCTGGCAAAACTAAAAATCAAATCATTTGGAAAGGGAATAAAATAGCAGTTGCACAGGACTTACCCTTAGCTATCAAGCAACAGAGACAAATTCTATCACCTTTCTGTACATGCTTAATAAAAAACAAAATAAAGTTCCAAATGAAGTATCCTGCTTCTCTGCAATTCCAGTACAAGGGATCTGCATACCAAGTAAAAAGTAAAGAAGAGACAAACTCAGCTTTCTTAAAAGCATTTAATGAAATCTCTCCAACATAACCAGGGAAATGTAAGTAACATTTATACTGTTCTTATCAGCATTTAAAATGCATTTAAACTGTAAAAGACCTTAACTCCGATGAAATACGGGAGTCGCTGGCATTTCTAAGCATTATTTTGAAGTTTTTGAAGATTCTCTACCTTTATATTGTAAGAAAAAGTTTCCATGGGCTTTATTTTCCATTGCAACATTCTAAAGCCATTTTTCCAGGAAGCTGAGTCACATCAGATGTCCTGTGACCTTTGACCTCACGTCACACATGTTAATTATCTCATTCAGTGATGTCAGAGCCAATGGCAGCCAAGAAGTCCTAAAAAGAAGCAAGAACCATCTGAATGCATTAAGACATCCAATAGCTTGACCAGATTGCCATCCAGGAAGTAAACTGCAGTATTACAAGGCTGAAAATCGAGAAGCATCTATTCTTCTTGAAAAAGAACAATGCATGGCTTAGAAATCACGCAGGTACTGCAAACTTCCTTATTTCACTAACTTTAAGTCTTTAAAGGCAGTTATTGAAGAAGATTATTCATGTAATTACTGGCAATCTAGATGATGCAAAGGAAGAAATCAAGTTTTAAACACGGACTGAATAAGAAAGCTAAGGTTAAAATGATCCCTCCAGAATAAGAAGGCTTATGAAGAAGATGCACTACAAGCTTGAACTTGGCTGCTATACTATTGTAAATTAAAATGACTTTATGCTCATGCATCAGTTTTTTTTTTTCTCTTTCATTGGACTAGTATTAGTCGCAAAACTAGAGAAGGTCAAATAACATTTGGTGTACTAGATGCATTTTAATATGAAACATATTGTGGAGATATATCTTATGTTGATTTTCCATATGCTTATATAGGTGGAACATAAGAAGGGTACTTATAACATATACTCATAATAATCTACATAATACAATATGTAATAGCAGAGTCCGTTGTTCTACTAAAACAAGTTCTAATGTCTGAACTATATAGCACTCAACAGAAGGATTTGTGATAGAAGACTATATCTAGCCACATAGTTACGTCTATAAAGTTATATATATTTTTTTATTGAAATATGACATTTCAAACCACAACTTACCCCTACTGCCTAACTGGGTTAATAACATCTATATTTGTTATCTTATTTAAGTTGCTGGCTGAGTGGCATTTATCCTAGCAGTGTTGTGATGTTTTTTGGAATGCAAAATATTTACTGTAAGATAGTTAAAATTGTATATAGGGTTTTTTTCAATTCTAGCATGATGTATATGTTACTTGTTTACTGGTTAAACCTTTCTTTTTCAGAGGATAGTGGTATGTGGTCAGGCACTATGGAAATTCTGAAAGAGAGCTATGTCACCTTCTCCACTCATGCTATTATTTTTCAACACGCAGTAACCTTTACTCAAAATGCTTTGACAAAGATCCTCCCTATAACACACATAGTTAATTCAGGTACAGGAATATCTAAAATAATACTCACACAAGATGATTAACATAGCCTCATGGAATGTAAATGGCTTACAGGATATTAAGAAGAAAAAGCTAGTTATGCACCTCATATACAAGTCGAAGACAGATATAACTTTTTTGCAGGAAACTCATATGACTATGGAACAATGGGACAAGGGGACAGATAAAAACACTAAATGGATTCAGAAAATAATAGCAGTTCAGGGCAGTACCTCATCAAGAAGAACAGCTATAATAATTAAGAAATATTTTAAAGGAAACATCATTGAACATAGCTATGATACTTAAGGGAGATGGTGCTATTTCACATGTTTGCTTCCAACATACAAAAAAACCTGTATTACTTTGTAATATTTATGGTCCTTGTAACTATCAGCTTATTTCTTAATAGAAATTTATAACTTACTAAATAAGCACCCAGATCACCTGATTATAATTGGTGGGGATTGGAATATAACAATGAATCCACTCAAAGATAGGTTGAATAAAAATTATACTCAATCTCCCCAAGTCACAATATTTTTATCAGAACTAATTGAAGATTTCAACCTAACAGATCCCTTTGAACTTAATAACACAAACAGTCTAGGTACCAGATACACATAATTCTCCCCATGCTATAAATCCTGGTCTAGAATTGACATATTTCTAATTTCTCAAAGCTTTGCTCATTATGAAGTACAGTATAACTCAGAACATAGATCATTATCAGACCATTCAAAAATAAATCTAATAATAACACAAAATAAAACTGATTTACTACCCACATTACATTAAACTGGACATTAAACTCAAACCTGTTGAAAATTAAAGAAGTGGAACAAGAGATTATAAATTCTCTTATGCATTTAAATGAAAACTTTGCAAACAGTGATATCCCTTTAGATATTCAATGGACAGCCTTTAAAGTTACAGCTATGGGTATCCTCATCCAAAATGCATATTTCAAAAAACAAATAAGGGAAAATATAAGTAAAATAGAAAGTAAGCTAAGACATTTTGAACTTAAACTACAAAGAAATTGCACTCCTACTACTGAGAAACAAATAGCAAGTCTACAGAAACAGTTAAATGAGATTAGAATGCAACAATATACATTTACAGAACTTAGAATGCTACACAAATATGCAGAGTGGGCTCAAACCTCTTCCACAATGTTAGCAAGACTTATCAATGTAAGGAACCTCACTTGTAAAATACAAAAAATAAAATATAAAGACAATATTTATAACTATGATATTGAAATAATAGGGGGTTTTGAAGAAATATTTCAAACCATTTACAGTCCACAAGATCATATTAATGACAACCTATTCCAAACCTTTGTGAATAACTTAGAGTTTCCTCAGATTACTGAATCCCAATCTAATAATCTGAAAAGCCCATTAACAGAAGGGGAAGTAAGTAAGGATATTGATAAATTAAAACCTGGAAAAGTTCCTGGTCCTGATGGCTATGTGCATAATTTTATAAACATTTTAAGCAACAAATAACACCAGTACTTTTAAAATTATACAACTATATAATAAAAGTTGGGATATCAGACCTTTATCTGAACAACTCCAAAACCATACTTATCCTAAAACCAAATACAGATCCCACAAATCCAAACAGCTATAAACCTATAGCTCTGATACATTTGGATATCAAGATATTTTCAACAATTTTAGCACAAAGAATACAGAAAATAGCCCCAGTCATAATAGCACCTGAATAGCTAGGCTATATGACTCAGAGACACGTAAACGCCAACACATTAACCATCAATGCCCTAGCCCACTTATGTGCCAAGTTCAAATCCCCTCAATATGCATTATCGGTAAATCCAACAAAAGCCTTTGACAAAGTCAATCAAAAATTCTTCCTCTTTGTACTTTATCAATTTGGACTCCCAAATGAATACATAAAAATAATTAAAACATTATATACTAAAGCAACTACAACTCTTTATATTAATAAGAACATTTCTAACACAATGCAAATAGTAAATAGAACCAGACAGGGATGCCCACTCTCATCATACCTGTTCAATTTTTATATAGAAGCATTACTACTGCAAATTACCTAGAGAACATACCATCATCTTATTTCTGTAGCAAAAATTCAAGTAAAATACACTGCTTTTGCAGATGGTCTCAATATTTACTTTCAATATCCCAGTACTGATTTAAATAAAATGCTGTCGCCCATAGATACGTTTTCCACGGTATCCAACTATGAAATTAATCCCAAGAAGTCAGTCATTTATCCAACTAACTCACTGGGACATAAGGAATTTTACTTTCCAGAGACTAATGTTAAAGTGCAATATACCTTGAAGTATTTAGGTACAACTTTTAGCCATACAGAATCAGATATATTCAATAATAATATAGGTAAAATGTGGTAACATTAGTAAGTGGGAAAATCTTAAACTATCTACCTTATCAAAAGCTTCAATTATAAAAATGAAAATATTGCTTAAGATTTTAAACCATCTGAATGCCATTTTCATGAAAATTCCAGTTACCTTCTTCAACAAGATAAAAGTTCAACTGGCAAAGTTCATATGGCACCCAAAGCGTACAAGAATTAGCTACAATAAGCTAATACCCACAAAAGAAAAAGGAGGCCTAGGCCTTTCTGATTTTCAGTTGTACTATGAAATTATTAATGCAAGTCACATCATGCAGATAGCAAAAGATGACCCAATAGGAAATTAATGGTATCCATTTTGGATTAAATTATTTCATTGGGATATTATAACTTATAAAGTTAATCCAAAAATGATTCCCTTCTTAAAACAAGAAACTCTTAAGACAATACAAATTCACCCAATCTTAATAAACAACTGTGAAATTTTCAAGAAGCTACTGATATCAATAAATTTAAAAGACACAACCATGCTTTTGCAACCAATACATAACAACCCAGATATAAAACTAGTATGGTGAATCTAGATAAATGCTCTTTAATAAAAAATTATACAGTATGGGATTTTTACCAATTAAAAAAAATTCCAATGGAAAATATCATGAACTACTTAACGCTAGCAATAAATATAATATACATATAAATTAATAGCAAATATTAAATATCAAAATACTATTCTTTTTAAAAAGTTTTGGGAAAGAAAGGATAACACCATAACAGACAATCAAAAGGAATTAGCTATTAGAACCACTATGAAACTGACACCATACAAAAAGTTAATATACACACAGATCATGATCTTCAACAATGCCTACCATACACCTGTCCACTTTAGCAAATTAAACCCATCCAAGTCACCCTATTGCTCCTTCTGTCCTAACAAAGAGGCAGAAATCCTCCACATCTTTTGGAGCTGCAAAACAGTTTGTCCCAGTCCCCTTCAATAAACACATCACACTGAATGACATTTGACGACCTTTATTAAAACTTCCATAACATAGCTTTGTTCACCAACTTTATTATTCACAACTGAACATAATATCATTGATTCTAAACATCCTTATAATGTTAATCTAGGCAGCATACCTACTCACCCTGACCCAGTAAGCAGTGTCCATATCTCGTCTCACTTACCTTACTTATGAAGTGCCATCCTTGTAATGCTAATCAGGGCAGCGTACCTACTCACCCTGATCAATAAGCAGGGTCCATACCTCTGCTCGCTTACTTTACTCATGAAGCAGCATCCCAGTCTCACTTCATACACCATTTATTGAATTACATTCCACCAAATAAGCAGCATCCTTACCTCAGCTTACCCATCTATTCAGCAAGCTTCCTCCAGCTGCTCATTTTCCTTTCCCTAGCTCCTTGAAATGAACATCCATACACCAGAGGGGGAACAGAAGAGGGCAAGCCTGTCCCTCTTCTCTGCCAACCAGCCTGACCAGGCTGTCCCCCCTCCCTTCTACCCAAAATTGCTCAACCACTACCACCCATAACAAGAAGGGTTAAGCCAAACATCATTCAGTGTACCCATCATCTGTAAAGCAATTAGAATCCTGCATACCATCCCTGAAAACATGCCTTAATAAAACTAAATAAAGCAGGATTACCCATGACTCCACTGTACCACCATGCCCTCCACTCCAAGTGAATACATTCTTTTTAGACCACTTCCTTCCAGCCACTGATCATGGCTCAACCTGAACGGAATGACAACCTATAGCCACAACCCTGTCAACTGTAGCATATCGCCTTAGCCCACCAAATTACCCAGTTCTGGCCATGCATTAACCCAATTGCTCCAAAACTCCAAAACTCCAAAATGTTAATGCCCTAACCCTAAATGGCAGAAAACCATCACCCCTTGACATAGGTTCTGAAAATTTCCTACGCTCACCAATGAAGTACTCTATGTGCCCAGCCATAAACACCCCCAGTTCATGCCTCACCAAATGACAATCCGAACTAGAACCCTCAGACCTCCTAGCAACCATCCAAACCAGAACACTCAAACTAATAACCATTCTTAACCACTGCCTGTCCTTGGCCATTCCTCTCAAAGGGTCTCTTCCCCTAAATTGAACACACAGCTCTAATATGCCTTAATAAGTTGATTACTCAGCCCCACATTGTGCCCCATTCTGGTGGCAAGAACATCCATCCTATCAAAAACATCATCTTTCAGATCCCCTTCCCGCCTCATGATGACTTCTGGCCTTCAGCAATCTGCAAAGAAAAGAAAACAATAAATTCTATGTGCACACATACCAATAATTACTTAACATGGAGGCACTGATAAGGACCCCTGCCACCACATCAAGTGTTTGCCAAACTCTGCACCAAAGTAAGGAACCATCCCTCTCTTGTTTTTTTTTTTTTGTGCTACAACTCATATCCCCAGTAATAAGAGCCAAACTTGTCTAGCTTGTAATCATCCCCGAGCCAGTAGCCTAATACCTTCCTATGATACTAAGAGTGCTGTGATCCATGCCACCTACCTGAACCCTGTCCACCTTAACATACCTTAATGAGCACTAACTAAAATGCATTACCTGTAACCTCATCCAGCCCACTACAGGAACCCCAAACTCTTACCTATGGTCAATGTCTGTTGCTCCCTTATACTATTGAATGCAAACACCCAAAAGCAGGGACAACTTTCAAACATTGATCTAACATACTGAATGGTAATTAACCCTGAGATCACCAACTCAAATGCCTATCCTTCCCTGGCTAGCAGTGTAAATCCTTTACCAAAACTCAGCTTTGAAATCTACTTAATTCAGTCAGTAACTGTTGCCACCTTGTGCTCCCCATGTGTAACCTCCTCGCTCGCCACTGCTTCTATCACCTGCAAATTCCCTGTGTATCACCACAGCTGGTACTCAGCACACTATCATCTACAAAGAAAAGGACAAAAGTCAATCCTCTAATATGTAAAGAGAAGGCTCTACCTGGTACCCACCTATTCCAAATTATAGCAGCAGCATTCCAAAGTCCCCATCTGTAAGAAAGAAAGGACATGTAAATCATCAAAAATAAATAGAAACTATCCTGCCAACCTGGGAATGAATGTAACACCTTCACACACATCCATGACAAAGCAGCAATAATTAAAGCTAGGTTTCCAATGACTACCATTCAGCAACATTGCAATAAAAAAAAAACGAAGAAAAAAATACATACATATATAGTTATACAACCACCTGGAACTGAGCAGGCAACCTTCCACCAACAACCTGAGGCCTACTTGTTCTTCTGTAACCCCACCGGTCATCACGGATGTGATGTTAGCTTAGCAAGTTCTCACCAAAATGTGACTGCTTACCCAGCTACACTTGTCTAAACCTCTTAAGCCCCTCCCTACCCTTCTCTCATTTCCTCCCAATCCTCCCTTCCTCCACTTAAACCTTTCACTTCCCCAACTCATTTAACACCCACTAATATCCATCTAACCCCTCAGGAAGATGTCCCAGGACAACTTGGTTTGTTGCCAAACTTTATTTATAAACTATGGTGCTCACTTAGATTCCTTTTAGAGATATCAGGGTATTCAAAATTCACGTTGTCATGGGAAACAGCAATACTGCATATATTCAAATGCAATAATAACAATTTCTCTAAACACATTATAGTAACACTATGCACCCTATTAAAAGCTTACATAGCAAAAAACTGTATAGACAGATCAAGGCTAATGTGGTCAGAATACAAAAGCATGGCAAAAACATATATTGGCCAAGAAGCTTTATTCAAAAAATCAGAAGAACCAAATCTACTATCAAAGGTACTATAAAGGATTAATATTCTGTCATAAACAGTATGTTAAATACTAATTATATAAGGATAGTAAACACATCACTTTGCTGAGATTACTAACCACAATAATTAAGGTGACATATTTGTATATATGTATATAAGGTGTAGTAGAGCAAAGTGTTATCATTATATAGGTTGATGTTATACCTCTAATATTGCTCGCAGTTGTAAAATAATGTACAAGAGAACTGCTATATGATAAAAGCTCTTGGACTAACTTATAATATAACCATATCTTCGGAGTAACACAAATGGTAATTCTACTTAATTTGAATGTTAATGAGTAAAGTGGGCAATAACTATTATTACATGCTTATGGTATGCACTCTGTAACGTCAACTGTACCACATATGTATGTGTCTTGTTATCTTTTTCTCCATATTTTGTGAACAAATATTTAATAAAAAGAAATTTGATAAAAAAAAAAACATTTTATCCCCTTCTTACCCTCACTGTTCTGCATATTCTGTAATGGTCAAGAATGTCATTTCATCAAAAAATAAAAAAAAACATAATACTTGGCTTAATAAGACCTTAGCAGTATATGCATTGAAAAAATTCTTATAGCAGACACTGCATTATCTTATGAGCACAGCTTTTGGTAATTCCACCAATATGTCATAACATACATATGTGAAATCTAAATCCATTGCTCATTTAGGAAGATGTTGACATCTTTTAGCCTATTTTCTGGCATCCCTACTCAGTTAATTTGTAGATTTCTGAAAATAAACCATAGCAAAGCTTTCTGACTCACTGATCCTAGCATGAACAAATTGACAGCTCAGAAGATTAAGGATAGGAGCTGTTAACAAGCTGCTTTCTGGGCTGATTCTGAAAAAGTTATTCATGGATCAGTGTTCTGTTCTGGTTAATAAGTACAAATAAAAAGAAAGGGATCTCTTTATTCAGCTCCATACCCCCTTTGTATATTTCTGTACAAATTCACAGATTCATGCAAAACATTTATTGTAACAGGTCTGCATTGCTGTACGTCTCACTTTTCAGGCTAGAAAAGTACTTAACCAGACCTTTGTCAACAAAGGTTTGAAAAACAAAAACATTTCTCAAAGCAATCTCAAAATGTTTCAGCATGTATCTCATTATGTCAAGTTAAATTGCACATTAGACCTGATTGTTCTAATGAGTATCAGTGACCTCTCAAAAATAAAGATAACGTATCACAAAGCTACCAAGTTTTCTGTAACGGTCACTTACTCTGTTTATATCCACTGATCTTTCCATGCCTCTCTACCCATCATCATTAGCCTGTGCTAATTTTTATGGTCAAAAAGCCTTAGTTCTCAAATGTCTGACCACTGTATATGTTCTCTTGTAAGGACATTCCAGTACTATTGGAAGCTATTCTTATATAACAGGTCTTTCTCATATCATTGCCTACTAGAAGTCAAAAGAATTAGGTTATCCTGTTTTGTATACAATGAGTGTCAGAAACTCTTTCACAATCTCTTTATTTTATTTCTATTATAAAGTTGGTGTTTGTACCATTTGTCTTTTCATTCATACCTTGGCCTCCTGTGTCTCAATCAGTCCTGCATCTGGTGCCTCTACAACATTAAGTCTGGCCTATCACTGTTAATGATGTTTGCATTTTGTGATTTTATTTTATTATTGTATTTAACATTTGTTTACTGGGAAAGTCTGACTTGGAACAAAGCCAATTTTCAGTGGAGGCCCTGGGAGAAATGCTCCAGACGCATGTCTTTGTAACATGTGAGGAAACCAAAACACTCAGAGGAAACCCATATGAACACAGAGAGGACATGCAGACTCCACACAGAAGGCACTCCAGCAGAGAATTTTACTGAATAACCTTTAGCTGTGAGGTGACAATGCCACTGCTGCACCACTGCACCATACAAGTATATTGGTGTGCCTTTACACAATGGATCATAAAATGTTGAATGAAAACTTGTATTCACAGTGTGACCACTATGCTACATGTCATCAGCTAGCTTGCATCTCAGTTTTGAGGCAGTCTCTATGGCTTATCTTGTAGTAATCTCTTCTTCAGGGCGCCATCTTTCACATGGGTCTCTGCAGGTATCTGTCCTGGCTCATCAGTGATGTATATAAAGTCACTTGGTGAGACAAGTATAGGATGATTTTAAGGTGCCATAGCTATGCTGAAGTGAGTCAACTGTACCTCTCTTTACAAAAAGAGTGCAGCTCCATCTGATCAATAAACAACATACTACCAATATTGCACTGATGAGGCATGCTACATGAAGATCTTACTGTGATTCTTCATACAGTTACTTAATTGTAAATTAACTATTGCAGCACTGCCACCTCAGGCTTCATAAGACTAAATTCAGGTATTTGGAGAAATTACAGAACTCTTCATCTAGTATCTCGATGGACTGTTTCCTTATGATCATATTATACTGGTCAGGAGTGGGCAATACAACATAACAGTTATGCTAATGACAATGCACAATGTAGTGGAACTAGCTTTACAAGCCATTCATGATTTAGGTCCCGTAACCTTAAAATATCCTTTGCATCATTTCATCCAGCTTCCTCACTTCATATACCTATTGTGCAGATAATTGTGATCCACAGATTTCATCTATGTTCTCTTTTTTAGATCAGGTTCCTCTCCTGTGAAATTCCCTACTTTGCCAGATGTGAAAATTAAGCTGTGAGTCTTCTTTCTTCAGGAGGTTGCTGAAAGTATAGTGCAACAAGACATTTGGCTCTATTGGGAACTATCTAGTGGATGCTACCAGTAGATAAGGGTAGGACCTTTTAGATATGTTAAACTAAATAAGTAATATGGAATATCTGAAGGCAGGAAGAGTTCATAGCAATGGAAAACACACAGAAGGGAGGAGAAGCTGTCCAGTTGAAGGAATTACTTGGAATTCCAGATAACTAGAGACTGCTAGAAACTGGAGCCTTTATAAGGCAGGTTCACTGACAATATGGCAAAAATCAGTGTTTGAGAGTGCTGGTGAACCTGGAAAGTTTTACTGTGAAGTGAGATTCACTGAGTTAGAGTAGTTGGCACCAAGATGGAGTCTCTGTACTGAGAGTTTTACAACTGCCAGAAGAAGTGTCAGTGGTTGGGATCTAGATCTGTTTTTTCAACCAAGAAGTGCTGAACCAGCGATATTTAATATGTGTAACAACCAAGATATTACCTTAGAGAATTTTAGTTGCCAGAGATTTTTTTACTTGTATGCCAAAGACTTAATGGTATGTTAAAGAATTTATATGCATGCCAGAGACTCTGGATTTATATGTTCAGCAAAACACTATCTGCAGAGTAATTTTTACTAGTGTGCCCAGACTGTTGATTGATTATACTCAAGTTATGAACTGAAAGACTTGTCCCTTCTCAACTGTGAAAAGTCTGGTAGTATAGACTTTTACTGATGGCTTCACTTTGATAGCAGAACTGTTTTCATTTACCACTGCAAGACTTTATAAAAAGACATATTATTTGATTTCCTTTGAGTTGACTGCTATTAGCACTCACTAAAGTGAACTCTAGAGAAGCAGAAAGAGATAGAGACAGATGGAGACTAAGGCTTTTTGGTAACTAGTGTGCTTTTTCTTTACAAATAATCATTATCTGAAAAATTATTCTAAGGTGCTATCAAACCTGACAGTTTGTTCATTAACAGCTTTTTTAACATAGTACATCAAGGAGCATCTGTTAAAATCCAGAGCTTTTTTATATAATAGACTTTGTTTTATTGGCTAAAGCATTTTGATTTTCCACATGTGGCTGTACTTTCTGTTCCACTTTTGATCTAGTATGCCTGCCTGTAAGCTTTGTTAAATAAAATCAGTTTAAAAAAAAAAAAAACTGTCCTGACCCTAGCACTGGCAGTGAAGAATGAGTATGCTGAAACTAAAATGTATGTCATTATTTAGTGACTTCAAGTTTCAGTAGTTTACCCAAAAACACATTTTATGAGGAACAGACCAAAATATGGATCAATAATCTAGATGTCCTGCAAAAATCTAGACAAAGAGGAAGGGGGATAAGTGTAAAAATAATGGAAATGTTTACATTACTTCTCTAACAACACTTGCTAAGTGTTTTACAGCTTTGAATGTCAGGAAAACACTTAGTGATTTTTTTTTCCACTGTAGCTAGTAGTACATGGAGTAGATATCTGCTACATGTACTGCAAAGAATTGTGATTGTCTCACCGATCATAATCCTTATTATGTGTTCTTGACATGGATACCAAGATTCCCCTCTCGAGCTAGCCTCTCAAGGTGAATTTCTTGGCATCCATGTCTCAAGCACATAATAAGTGGGTTATGATCGGCGACCCAGTTATAATCCACTATGTTACGCACAGTGTCTAGGAGCTGCAAGTCCTCCAGAAGCCACAACGTTTTACATGTTTTTGAGTTGTATTTTAGAGCTTTTTAAATAACCTTTTCATCCTACAATGGCCTGACCAAAAACATTGATTAGGGAGAGAAATTCAGTCTAAAGTCTCAGTTTTGCTTTTAGCTGCATTCTTTCAACACACTCACATTAAGCAGACTGCATTGTAACAACTAAATTAAGCTGGGGGCTGGGATCTGTTATGCATCCAGAAACCAAGGGGTTATATGTGCATTTTACAGCTTTTTCTTTTCAATCTTTTGATCCAATGGTTGCCTGAATAAAAATCATGTGCATGGAAAAGAAATTCAATCCTACTTTTCTATTTCAGAGAAGCAAAAACGTGTATGCAAGTTTTAATACTCAAAGCCGACCAAATGGGTCTACTTCTAAATTTTGAACATTCAAACTGTTGACTTTCTTTTGGTCAAGACCATAAGATTAAAGTATTGAAACTTCAAAATTAAAAAAAAAAAAAAATGAAAAACAAAAAAACTTTTTTTGTTAAATTTTTGCAGGGGAGGGGGCATACACCACCCACACCCCCTGCTAATTAAATATACCATCTCTAAGATTGCACTACAGTGAGAAAAATGATAAATCTACCATTCCATGCTGTATGGAGATCTTCATTTACATGGTTCAAAGTTTCAAAACTTCAATCTTATGGTCTCAACAATAAGAAAGCTGATGTTTTAAAAGTTCAAAATTTAGAAGTAGACCCGTCCAAACACCAGTTCACAATAAAATGAGAATACAAATGCTTATGAGGATACATATGTCACATCTGGAGATAGTACCTACCTCTTTAGTCCCAAAACAATATGTAGTCACTTTCTGTGCCCCCCCCCGGTGTTAAATTTGGATGAAAATTAATGCACTCATGCATGCGGTCATATATTTCAAGCTGCTACTGAGATATGTATACATAACATACCTCGTCACCCTACCCCCTAAAAGAAAGCAACCTTATGTGTACCCTTTAAGATGTCAGACTGGAACAAAGCTTAAAAAAAATAACTAGATCCTAACATTTTCATTGTCAGACATGTATAAATCGCATGCTACTGTCTGACAAAAGAAAGCCACATGTATACGTATCAGATATCTGTGATGAAAACGAAAACAAAATGAGTACAGCAGTGTTTCCAACTTGTTACTTCTAGACAGTACAGCTCTCCTGTACAAACTATAGTGAACCTCTGTGCACCTGTCTGAGATCTGTGAGGAAAGTTAAAGAAATAATGACCACACTGTCCCCAGCCCAACATATA
Organism: Protopterus annectens; assembly: GCF_019279795.1. Classification (NCBI taxonomy): domain Eukaryota; kingdom Metazoa; phylum Chordata; order Ceratodontiformes; family Protopteridae; genus Protopterus; species Protopterus annectens. The sequence goes on from NC_056731.1 coordinate 721,342,801, forward strand.
TTGACTGCATTCTACTTTTGTTCCAAGCGGGCAGTTGCCTCGCATTATACTATTGCACATTGCTTCACATAAATCACATTAATCCTGAAAAGACAGAATAGTAAGCAAATGACAGCATGCAGCTAGTCATTTTTCTCTGCAATCTGCTCTACCAATTGTACCTACTCTGTATGTGCATATCAGGTGTCCAGTTAAGTAGTCCATCTTACTTCTTACAAATGTACACTAGTCCTGCAAAGCTGTGACTGTTTAAACTGATCAAATAACAAGTGTCTCAGTTACTTTTATCCAGCCAACCACATGGGCCCACCCAGCAGTTATAGCCATATAGACTAATAGCTTATTAAAATTATTTCACCTCCAAGCAAAGAAGTTGCCATACATTAAAGTATTCCAAGTTGTTCCAAAAGAATCACAAAGCCTAAAATATTGCCAAAAATATCATGTTGATCACAATCAGTAATGTTATAAAAATAATAATAATTTATTTAAGATTTATCTTATCCTCATCATAGCTTCTGTCAGCAATTGCAGGATGCATGTCAATCCTCTACTCTCAAAAGTCTAGCATTCTGCAAAGCATGAACGTCTATAATTTTCTCTCTTGTTTTAGACCTGTACCTTGTAAGATGTTTGATTTTCTGATAAACTACTGTCTACTACAGTAAGGCAAGGCACTAAATATTGATCATACTTCAAGTATGACACTTGGATTACTGAATGAAGCACGTTTTTACAAAAATGTTTGAACGTTGCAAGGTCTGTGCTCCATCATGTTACAATGCTCACCTCTAATATGAGGTGACTTGGCTTGACTTGGATAGTCAAGTCAAGTGGAGTACCTCCTCCCTGGGTCAGCCATAATGCTGTGGGAACATTTTTTTTAACAGGGTGTTTATTGGTTTATTTATTTTTAGAGCCAAAAATGTTTATTTTTTGCTCTAAAAAATAAGTCAATTTATATAGTAAGTATTTATCTATTCTCAATGAACCCTAGACAAGCACCTAATTCACCTGCACTTTAAAGCCAGACTGACTGCAAGACAGTAAAATGACAAGATAAATGACCAAAGAGAAAAATGGTAAATTTGCTTGTACCTTTAGATTTGCTTCAGGATTATTTCATTTCAGTAAACCATAAATCACCGTCTTTGAAAAAAGAAACTTGAAAGCCTCTATCACTGAAAAAAAAAACATGAAAAAACTTTTATCACCATTTGTTTTTGGATTAAACTGTATTTTTTTACTTTAGTTTTGTGCTTGGGTTTGAGTCACTTTTTTATTTCAAGCATAATTGCATAGTTATTTTTGTTGATGATCGCTACAAATGTGGTAAGGGTTTTTTTTTTTTTGCTTGTAAGGTATTTGTTTTTTCTGTGTGATTGTGTAATTCTAGTGTCAGTGTATTTATGAATGAAGTAATGTGGTGGAATTCCAGTGTATTATTATTATTATTATTATTATTATAACTATTATTATTATTATTATTATTTGTAGCTATTAAACAAATGAATAACAGCTGTAAATAAGTAAACATTCTACATAACACGTCTCAGTTCTGACAAATGATCTACCCAGATATAACTTGCTCTTATATACTTTTTTCTTCTTAGAACTGAAATTGACATTATTTCTGCCAGTAAAGATGGAAGGCTGATTGGATACTGTCCACAACAAGATGCCTTGGATGAACTTCTAACAGGCTGGGAACATCTTGTTTTTTATTGCAGACTTCATGGAATACCAAATGTACTCATAAGTAAGGTAAATATTTCTTACTCCATTTCTATTTGCAAAGTTATTATTCCATAGCTTTACTTTAAAGGCCTTCATGTTTTACAGCGGTAGAAAACTACATTTATATTTTTGTAACAGTAACATAAGAGAAAAATCATTATGTTGATCTCTTTGTAGAGGGACACAATAACCTTAAAATGTAGAGAACAAATGAATTGATCTATGGTGAAGCATAATGGTAATTATAAAGAGAATGTTAGAAACAAATTAATTTGTTCTGTCTTTATGTAATGAAAGACAACGTCTTGTCATTATTTACTAAGCATTTTATCAAATTATAGCATTATGTTTATATGTGGTTATCTCATTTAATTACTGTAGTTGTGTATTTTTGGCCCCACTGATTTCTTATTATAAAATTTCAAAAAAACTCTTAAATTTGTGTAGATTGTGTGTGTGTATATGTGTTGTGCTCACATGTTTCAGTCTGTTTATGTGCATGTGCATTTCTTACATATCTTACCACTGGAGATGCATCAGTTGAAATAAAATAGTGTGTGTGTGTGTGTCTGTGTGTGTGTGTGTGTGTGTGTGTGTGTGTGTGTGTGTGTGTGTGTGTGTGTGTGTGTGTGCATGCACTTCTACCCTACCCCTACTGAATGACATAAATATACAAAATAGAAGCATGTAGATTTTATATATATATATATATATATATATATATATATATATGAGTCCCCTTCAGTAGATCGAACATTTATAAGTTCAAACCACATATGGCGTAGACCATATGCTCGAACTTGTAATCTGACTGAATGGAGATCTCCGTGCAGAGCGGAAAGGGAAGACTTCCCATTTCTGCAATGTAGTGCAATCTCGGAGTTGGTATATTTAACTAAGGGGGGTGTGGGGGGTGCAGGGGGGCATAGCCCTCCTGCTATAGATATTTAGTTTTGTGTTTTTTGGTTTTATGTGGTTTTACGTCAGTGTTTGAACTTTTATGAGTTCGAACATATGGTCTCGGCCATATGTGGTTCGAACTAGTAAAAAGTTTGAGCTACTGAAGTAGATATATATATATATATATATATATATATATATATATATATATATATATATATTTATATATATATATATATATATATATATATATATATGAAAAAACGTACCCAAGTTGAAGGAGCTAAATTATCCAAAGTCCGTACAGATTCGCCACAAGTGACTCCTTTGCTGTTATATAGGAGTCCACATTCAAGTACAAAACATTATATCCAATGCACACTTTCCTTGTAATGATGTATAAAATATCTCTCTTTAACTGCCGTTCTAAATATGCCAAACAGTTTCCCAAAGCCAAACACTATTCAGTATAGATGGTTCACTTTAACAGCCGTTCTTGTTGAACCAAACAGTTCCACAGAGTCAAATGCTATTCAGCATCAGTAAAATGGACCCAACACGTCAAGTAAAAAGAAACGAAAATTTATTTCACAATTAAAATAAGCGCTTTCACGGTGAATAGCACCGCTTCATCAGATACATTAAAAATAAATTAAAACCAACCTTTTATCCAGTCTACTAATCTCAGAAAGCCTCTTCATTCGTTAGTTCAAATAACCATACATCCATATTACTACGAAACTTTCAAGCGTTACAAGAGACTGGATGTCCACTGACTATGACGTCATAATAGATGCGTCAATATGCCAATGCATCACTACGGCAACCGTGTATATTAAAAAGCTTAGTAAAAACTTATCTACACTGTTGTTGCATGGTTACTGCAGAACTATTGTAAAAATAATAGGTTCCTCGGAACGTAATTCATGCACATATTTTAGCAACATCTTACATTAAAAACATTGGGATACAAAAGGTGCTTAATTAAATCGTGTGCTTCGACTTCTCATATAAAGTCTAAAATAGACTATTCCTCATACATCAATTCAGTGGGAAGCTTACACGGCTGGCGTCAATTGTGCAATCATATTTGTCATGATAACTGTTTGGAGCAAGTGATTACAGTCAACTCATTGGTAGATCAACCATATGCTAACAAAATTCGAGGCATAGAAACAAACACAATCTATCATGCATCTGCAAAAAACACAAAAAACATCATGTGAGATGCATCACCAAACTATAATGTGTGCATCCATATGGAAATAAAGAATGGACTTGAACATATGTTAACAAACGCCATGTATTACTAATGCCAATATGCTCCCAAGGAACTATGTGGGCATGTTAAATTAAACTACATGACTCTAAAAAATGGAGTGGTATAGTGTAGAGACTAAACTGTGAGAACAGGGGCTGGAAAATCCAGTCACAACCTATGAACAGAATGAAGGCGATACTTAGCTATGTGAGCGCATAGATGTGGGCGAGTGACAGGTAGAAGTCCAAAGGAATGTACATCCATTATAGCTAACCAATGGAACTACATGGAATGTATGTACCAAGGGTAGGTGATATGACCACATCCAAAATGCTGGATGCATAAATACTCTCCCATAACTACAAATGTTATACATACATAAAAGTAAGACAAGTGGTAAAGTTGACAAATGATCTATGGTATTTAAAAATCATAATCTTCTACCCTTTAAATGTGGTTTAATAGACACAGTGTCGTTCAAACCTCGACCCCTATGTGCACCTAACCTCAGGATCCATTTCATTTCTGCCTCCTCCGTTCTATTATAGATGTCACCTATTCTGTTAGAAGGTTGCTCTATATATAGAACCTGGAATAAAAACTGATGCATCTCTCCTTCATCTATCATATGCTTCGCTAACGCACTGCTAGCATCTTTCCTTTGAAAGCAGTAGTAGTGATCTCTAATCCGTTCTTTTAATGAACGGTTGGATTTCCCCACGTAGTATCGAAAACATACTACACAGTGGGCTATATACACTACATTTCTAGTTAGACAATTTGCATTTACCCTGATCTCCCACAGTTTCCCACTGTCTGGATGTCTGTAGTAGTGAGATTCATCTATGTGGTGACATTGTGCACAGTTCCCACATTTGCTGGTTCTCTCTAGGCCTGTCCATTCCTGGAATCTATGTGACCCATAGCATACCATCTGTTTCAAGCTAGGCATGTTGCTATATGTATATTTAGGTGAAGAACCTACAATACATCGTACTCTATCATCACTAGTTAGAATCTTCCAATTGTCAGAGATGACCCTTTGTAAAACTCTCGTATTATTGCTGTGTGGAATTACAAATGGTTCAACCTCAAGACTTCGAGTATTACCAATCTTTTTATAATCATTTTCCGAATAATAGGGTTTGGCTCTTGTTTGTCTAAGCTCACTCAAGTTAGAATACATTTGCTGCACTTCACTGGGTGCATAACCCCTACTGATAAGGCCTTCTTTTAATGTAACCAATCCTTCTTCAAAGCATGTATTATTACTGGAAAGGCGTGACACCCGCATAGCCTGTCCCTTGATAATATTTCTATATATCTGCGGGGGGTGCATGCTTTTTCTGTGCAAATAAGAAGGCCTGTAGCATGGCTTTCTATACAGACTAGTATTTATTTCTCCTTTGTCTTTATAGACAAGGACATCCAAGAATTCAATCTCCTCACTGGAGTGTTGAAATGTAAACTTAATGAAGTTCGTGGCTTCATTAAGGGTATCATGAAAATCAGAAAGGGACTGTAGTGATCCGGTCCATAAAATGAACAGATCATCCACAAATCTTCTGTAAAACTTGATATGTTCTGTGTTCAAGATATATTTATATTCAAATTCAGCCATGACAATGTTGGCGTAGCTATTGGCACAGCTGGTGCCCATAGCTACGCCACTCTTCTGTCTGAAGCAGATGTTATCAAACAAGAAGACATTGTTTTCTAATACCATTTCTGTAAGAAAACAAATAAAGTCCACTTTTTCTTCAGAATAGTCTGATACTCTCATTAAAAAAGCTTTCAAGTATAAGAGTCCTTGATCATTCGGGATGCATGTAAATAAGGAGACAACATCCATCGTGACAAAGAGAGCATTATTCAATGATGGAATGTCCTTAGTGCAGGAATATAGACTTCTAAGAAAGTCTTCTGTGTCACGTAAGACTGTTTCCTGTTTGGAGAGGTGCTTTTTCAGTTGATCATCCAAATATTTGGACATCGGTTCAGTTATCCACCCTGCACCTGATACAATCGGTCTAAATTCAGGGTGCTGTAGATTTTTGTGGATCTTGGGTAGTCCACTTAATGTGGGAATAAGTGGAAAATCAACTGTAAAGAAATCAAACAGTTCTTGTGTTATGAGGCCTAAACATTTACTTTCATTCAAAGCCTCTGTAACATTCTGATGCATATGGTTCACTTGTTGTAATGTGATCTGTTCATACGAATCCGTTAGAAGAGATCGCTTTATTGTCTTCAGGTAATACTCAGTATCCAGCACCACTATAGAGCCTCCTTTATCTGCTGGTCGTATTGTAATGTCTGTATTCAGGCGCAGTTTGTTCAGTGCTCCTCTTTCTATTTGTGTTAAATTATTTTGTGTTCCTGGCATGGCTTGGGAGAACTCTCCATATATCTGAGATTCCACTGTTCTTAAAAACACTTCTAACGTAGGTTGTAGATGAGGTGTGTAAGTACTCTTGCTTTTAAAACGATTCAGAGAATGTGTACTATCACTATTGGTATCAGTTTGATACATTAGTTTCAATGCAATGCGACGTACAAATAATCTTAAGGATAATAGTGCCTGGCTTGTGTCCATATTGTTCGTTGGTATATAAGATAATCCTTTGTTAAGTAGCATTTCTTCAGCCTCTGTCAACTCATATTTGGATATATTGTATATCAAGCTCAAAGATGGAGTAGCGGTCGCATCACTATTCGAGGGCAATGGGCATTTCAAACACTCGGATACCAATATTTCTGGAGTGTTTTCTGTTGATGTTGTAGATGTGGGGGTTCCTTCCTCTTTGCTCCTCTGCCATTGTCTAAATCCAGAGAGCGCTTTCTGCCAGTTCTGATTGGTAACGGAAAATCCGTATTCTGTTGTCCTTCCAGTTGTATTTTCCGTCTAACTGCTCCTGCTAATGTCTCAGATGATGCTGTTTCTGTTCTAGGTCTATGTACAGATGCTGTCTGTTGTTCTGCGTTGTCTTCATTTGGTGTTGTATAGACTGAGCCATTTACCGGTGGAGAGGTAATGTTGTTAGGTATGGACTGTACCTCACGCTTATCATTCACTACTGTTACATGAGGACTCAAATGTCCTGATTCTATTACAGGAATATTTATCCTGTTCCGTTCATGTCCATTCTGGTTCTGTCTATTCCATGTCGCTGGTTCTACATTCCTTGATGGTTGAGCTGATCTCCTTGTTCCTTGTACATTACTATCAGATTGTACAGTACTAGAGGATGTTCGTTGGTCCATATTGACAGTTCTGGGCCAGACAAATACATGGTTATTGGCAAAGTCATGCTTATCCCTTGCTAATTTCCTACGTTTGTTGTCAAGTAGGTTTTTCTCAAAACGTCCTATCCTTTCCATGGTCTCATGTAGGTAGAACTCTATTTCATCTGCGCCACAGTATTCAATCAACTTGTTTTGTATTTGAAAAATATTTTGTTTCACTTCTTCCTCCACTGGATGAAAAAAGTCCACAAGTAATTGAATATACTCTCTGCTGGCTTTTAAGTTGATTTGTTGCCATTTGGCTAACAGCAGAGGATAAGTATTGCCATAAGTTGGCATATTCAGTATTCTCAGGCCTCTGGGAATGACGCCTGTATTAATACATGCCTCCATATGATACCTTTGTGTATTCCAGGTTCTATATATAGAGCAACCTTCTAATAGAATAGGTGACATCTATAATAGAACGGAGGAGGCAGAAATGAAATGGATCCTGAGGTTAGGTGCACATAGGGGTCGAGGTTTGAACGACACTGTGTCTATTAAACCACATTTAAAGGGTAGAAGATTATGATTTCTAAACACCATAGATTATTTGTCAACTTTACCAATTGTCTCACTTTTATGTATGTATAACATTTGTAGTTATGGGAGAGTTTTTATGCATCCAGTATTTTGGATGTGGTCACATCACCTACCCTTGGTACATACATTCCATGTAGTTCCATTGGTTAGCTATAATGGATGTACATTTTTTGGGACTTCCACCTGTCACTCGCCCACATTTATGCGCTCACATAATTAAGCATCGCCTTCTTTCTGTTCATAGGTTGTGACTGGATTTTCCAGCCTCTGTTCACACAGTTTAGTCTCTATACTACACTAATCCATTTGTCAGAGTCATGTAATTCAATTCAACATGCCCACATAGTTCCTTGGCAGTATATTGGCATCAGCAATACATGGCGTTTGTTAGCACATGTTTAAGTCCATTCTTCATTCCTATATGGATGCACACACTATAGTTTGGTGATGCATCTCACATGATGTCCTTAGTGTTTTTTGTAGATGTATGATAGATTGTGTTTGTTCCCATGTCTCGAATTTTGTTAGCATATGGTTGATTTACTAATGAGTTGCCTGTAATCACTTGCTCCAAACAGTTATTATGACAAATATGATTGCACAATTGACGCCAGCCGTGTAAGCTTCCCACTGAATTGATGTATGAGGAATAGTCTATTTTAGACTTTATATGAGAAGTCGAAGCACACGATTTAATTAAGCACCTTTTGTGTCTCAATGTTTTTAATGTAAGATGTTGCTAAAATATGTGCATGAATTACGTTCCGAGGAACCTATTATTTTTACAATAATTATTTTCACAATAGTTCTGCAGTAACCATGCAACAACAGTGTAGATAAGTCTTTTACTAAGTTCTTTAATTTACATGGTTGCCGTAGTGATGCATTGGCATATTGACGCATCTAGTATGACGTCACAGTCAGTGGACATCCAGTCTCTTGTAACGCTTGAAAGTATCGTAGTAATATGGATGTATGGTTATTTGAACTAACGAATGAAGAGGCTTTCTGAGATTAGTAGACCGGATAAAAGGTTGGTTTTAACTCATTTTTAATGTATCTGATGAAGCGGTGTTATTCACCGTGAAAGCGCTTATTTTAATTGTGAAATAAATTTTCGTTTCATTTTACTTGACGCGTTGGGTCCATTTTACTGATGCTGAATAGCATTTGGCTCTGTGGAACTGTTTGGTTCAACAAGAACGGCTGTTAAAGTGAACCATCTATGCTGAATAGTGTTTGGTTTTGGGAAACTGTTTGGCATATTTAGAACGGCAGTCAAAGAGAGATATTTTATACATCATTACAAGCAAAGCGTGCATTGGATATAATGTTTTGTACTTGAATGTGGACTCCTATATAACAGCAAAGGAGTCACTTGTGGAGAATCTGTACGGACTTTGGATAATTTAGCTCCTTCAACTTGGGTACGTTTTTTTCATACATTTTCTTTACCGCATTGGTTTTTTGTTCATATATATATATATATATATATATATATATATATATATATTTATATACGCACATACATCTATCCAGAACTTCCTTTCCCCATTTTTGCACAAGGGGTCGGGATGTCATATCAGCAGTGACAATCATTTAGAGCTAATGTTGACACCACTATATGTACATGTATATGTATGTGTGTGTGTGTGTGTGTGTGTGTGTGTGTGTGTGTGTGTGTGTGTGCGTGTGTGTGTGTATGTGAGTCTGTGTGACCATCTCACTTCTTAATTATCTGAAACAAACTGGAATATGGAAGTGATGAAACTTCATAAACATTTTGCTTTTCTTAATAATTAGGTATGTGAGAAAAAGACAAATAAGAGTAATGGAAACATTGATAATAAGGGGTCTATATTAGAAGCACAAAACTGCTTTTGAGTGAACATATAAAGAGTGACACATATTCATCGAACTGCATTTAAGCGATTTGATGAATATGTCACAAGGCAAGGAAGTATTTGGCTAACTACATGGAGTTACCCTTTCCTTCGCTATAATGCGATCTCAGAGTTGGTATATTTAGTTAGGGATGTGTGTGGGGGTGAAGTCCCCCACCTGATAATGGCTTTTAATTTTTATTTTTCTGAATGGCCAAGTGAATTTTTTCACTAGGAAAAAATTCGATTATGTGTCCATTCGCTAATTACAGGTTCTGCGTATTATGTGTCGACTTTTATGTAGTCACACATATGCACTTTCATTATTCTAATATAGACCCGATAATATGTAGCATTTGTTGTTTTTTCCTTGTACCTGCCAATGAGCACTCGCTGCAATTGATGTTTCCTTGGACATATTTTCCTGCACTGCACCGTAATGAGAGCTGATAGATGGAGGATCATCATCCAAATAGCTCAATGGAACTTCTGGATAGTATAGCTTCCCTAAACCACATAAGTGTGGCTGCAATGCCAACCCAGTGATATGTGCACGTTTCCATTTATGCATAATTACAAGCAGCAGCTTAAGGTACTGTATGATAAATTAGAACACACAATTTCTCAGTGCACTGTCTTGGCCTGTTTAACCTCTTCCAGTGAGATTCGGCCTTGGAATAGATACGACCAACTCCTTCTTTCCAAGATGAGTAACTTGGACTTACTCTTTTCCCTACCAGCTTTTCCACCACTCAGGGTGGTAGTTAATCATTGCCCATATGCACTGCAAAATGATTTCCATGAATCACTGACCATCTATGGTGTCATAGTTTGTAGCTAAGTGAAACTTTGATATATTTTCTGTTTTGTTGCTATAGCAGTCATTTTTGCACTTTCTGTGTGACATTGCATAGTCTCATTTGCAAATCTTTTCATGGTTATTTTTGTAAGTCATAGTTTGGATTTGCACTAAGCATCCTTAGTGTGATAATTAAGTGCTAGTGGTTGTCCATAAGTGGTATGTTAAAATTTTGAATTCAAATTGCTAAGTATTGGCTGATTAAAAATATAGGCATTTGTTGAAAGTAAGGTTAAAATGTTTGTTCATGTTTTTATTGCAATTGTGCTTACATTTATTTGTGGTAAAAGTTTCATTATTAGACTCTCCTCTTTTGTTGCAATTTTTTGAAAATATTTTCTGCTTTTCATTTTTGTTAATGATAAGTGGAAGCTACATGTTACTCAAATTTGGGGTGATGGAAATGTGGTTGTCGGTGACCTGTGAGTGAATGTGATCTCTAGTTGGACTGCAATACTTTCTTACTTTGCGTAGAAAATACATGACGCAGTTAACTAGCAATCTGCTGCATTCTTTTGTTTGTTAATTTTAATAATGTATACACATACCTGGCTTAAGGCATCAGTGAACCCTGCAGTTACTGGGGACCACAGCAAGTTATTCTATCTTGATATTTTGCACAATGTCTGTAAAACCAACAAAAGCTAGTACAGAAATCTTGTATACTTAATAAACCAGGTGGGTAATAACTCTTATTTATGTCTCCTTTAAAATTCCAAGATGTCTCTTGTTATAGCAGCAGTGTTTTATGAAGTAACAGGCTTGACAAGTCCAGTAAATATTTTACCACTGACATACTGCCCCTGGCTTATTTAAACCCAGCTGGTGGACAATCTCTCCACTAAAACTAATAACATAGCCGGCTTTAGGTAACTGTGATGCCTGTGGCTGCAGGGGGCCCCCTTAACTATGCTTGACTCTGCGGGACCCCACAAAAGCTGCTGGTGGTGGAGAAAAATGAGGAGAAAAAATGTATTCATTTTCTAATTATACTCTTTAACCTGAACAGGGTTGTGATATGACCCGGTGAGGATAAAACTCATAATGGCCTCTGCTCTCAACTGCATCCATTCTAAAACCAGCCCTGCTTAGAAGTGTGTGTACAGAAAACTTCTGTAAGTTATTTGTGTGTACGTGTGCATGTGTGTGTGTGTGTGGGGGGGGGTGTAGTTATTATTTCTTTAATTTTCATCACAGTCAGACCTTAGTTATGTGCACGGGAGGTCATTATAGCTTGTGTTTGGGCTGAGGCCAGTACGGTCATTGTTTCTTTTTTATCTCACAGACCTCAGAAGTGTACAAAGAAGGTTACTATAACTTGTGTAGGAGCAGTGTATTGTCTAGGGGCAACAAAGCAGAATACATTACTATAATCATTATATTCACTATCCTCACAATCAAACAACAAACATGAATTCAGGTGGCTGCCTTGGGGATGAGGAGTGAGGAGGCATATCACATATATGTATGTTAGCAGATACTTGAAATACATGACTGTGGCAATTTGAACCTCTGTGTTCATCCCAATATAACACCAGAGGGATACATAGCGAGTGACTGTCTTTTGAGGGATGGGGGGCAGGCAATATTTGCAGATAGGACCTGTGTATCCTCACAACAACTGTCATGTTAGTTTACTGTGAGCTACTATTTTGTCATCTTTGAACATTAAGCTTTAGAGACAACTTACATCTTCTTTGAAAAAAAAATAAAATAGAAATTCCTTTCTTACCCATAATTTTTGTTTAGGCCACCATTAGATTAAAATATTGGGAAAATGCTCTAAAATGCATCCCAGAGCATCTATAACCATATGGCTTCTTGTGCCTTGGCTTATTTGAGTTACCTCATAAATGTTTATTAGGTTTACCTTTGAAAGGTTGAAAATCAACCTACCAAAATCCCTTTGTGCGAACTGGAAAGATGAAAATCGTCATTCCGATTTGCGCCGAAGTTCGAAAATCAGCAAATCGAAAACCAGATTCGCTGATTTTCGAACTTCAATTCAAATACAAAGTGTAATGCAGGGGGCTGCACTCCCCACACCCCCCTACTTTATTATTCTAACTCCAAGGTCGCACTACAGTGTGGAAAGGGTCCACTTCCCGATCCCCACTATAGTGCACCTCGCATCAAAAATGCCAAATCTTCAATGAGCGAATTTTACTGTGTATTCGCTCATTGCACATTTGATGCATTCTGTTTTTGGCTTTCTGAAAACTTCCACAAGTCCTTTCAGACTTTTGTATTTCATTCATGTGCATTACGCACATGTAAAGGTAAACCGTTTATTACTGTGCTGTCTTGATCAGAGAAGGTATGTCAAAAGGATGTAAGGAAAACTAAACCTGAACAGCAAGACTGAATTCCTTTCCTTAATCATAACTTCTTTTTAAGCCGTCATTGGATGAAAAGGATGTATAAAAGAAAGAAATAACTTTAAAATACACTTCAGAGTATATGGGAAGTTATGGCTTCTTGAAAAAAGCTGAAATGTAAGGCAAAATGTGAGAAAAGGAAAAAAGAAAAATGTGCATACTATGGGCATCCCAAGATGGGGGAGGAGAGAGGAGGACTGGAGGGTATGTGTGTGGGTGGGGTGGGGACTGAAACGGTAGGCCTAGGGAGCCATTTGACCTAAGCTCAGGCCTGTACATAGAGTTGTTGTAATGTATCATTGTTGCAGCTGAATGCCAGTAACTGTAAATGTCCCTCTGAGATGGGCCAAGATAATATGTTATACAGGTCTCTTGTAATGTAAGAGCATTGTAACTACGGAGCAGTCTGTGTATGCTACTCCTAAAACTTTGCAGCATGAACTAAAAGGTTGCTTATGACTGGTGGGAGTGACAGGGTGATACTTAGATTGGAAGTGCCTATGGAAGTGCCTAGGTGGCCCCAACTTGACATTTGCCGGGGGGCCCCCAAAATGCTTACACAATATATGTATGAGCACACATAGAAGATATTGAACATAAAATGATTAAAAACAGCAAGAAGTGAAAGTATTTTTTTATTGTTCAGAGGAAAAGTCTCCTGTACCTTTCACATCCCCTGCTAATTATATATACCAACTCCAAGACTGCACCACGGCAGGGACAGAGCAACTTCCCAGACCTTTCTGCATGTCAGTTTCACACAAAACTGCTACTGTCAAATACTTCATAGAAAAGAATGTTCATTCATATGAGCATTTATTCTTATTCACAGATTAAAAAAGCATTCACTCATAAGATCATTCACTGTTTTTTTAAACACCTTTATTAATTATCACTTTTGACACAGGCAAATTTACACTCATTTAAAAGTAATCAAACTATATTAACATAACAAAGATTATACTTCACATATATTGCTATATATCATATAACTTATGCAATATTACATAAATTAATCAATTCCTGCCATTTTTAAACCATCACACTACATAGGCAATCATACATTTACATAAATAAAAACAAACCACACTGACACAATCTTAGTTGCAAGCATTTTACATCACAAATCATACTGACACACTTCCAGTTGCAAACACTATATATCATTTATAATCTACCCAATCTTTCTCACCCAAACATTACATAGCTCATTTAAGGCCTGCCGCCTAACAGCATTCGCTATTTTTACCTGTAATCTCTCTCATTGCCTATGAGACAGGTGACATATCTTCTACTGTAAGATTATATTTTATTTATTTATTTATTTATTCATTCATTCATTTATGTTTGTTTACTGGGAAAGTCTGACTGGGATAAAAGCTTTTTTCAGTAGAAGTCTGGCTAGAAAGACCCTGCATTTGACATCAGTTTCATTGTCCACATAAAATACTGTTACATGATCTCAGACTGCATACAAAATACACTTAAGTATACATACACGGGAGAAAAGAAATTACAAATAGCTTACTTAAACTCCATTTAGAAACAGACTGTGTACATAAATTCCAAAACAAGGGCTCAGAGAAATTCAGGACTACGAATAGTATTAACTAATGTTTAATGAAGCGCTTTTCATCGCTTTCAATGAAGCAACTTCTTCAGACAAAATTACATACATCCAATGCACATATAAATAATTAAGAAGTTTTGTCACATGATCAAACATCATTAATTAATAAAAAAATCACAATACAAAATAACATAAAATAGTTCACGTCATGAACTATAAATCAATACATTAAAATAAAATCAAACTATTAATAGTTGTAACACCTCCAAACCGCAAAACTAACACCATATTTTCCCTAAAGTTACACATATAATATATATTGACATGTTAGCCTGAACTGCTTTGACAATAAACATTTATCTGTTAAGGCTCTTTAATTTAAGTAAACAGCTAATATTGCAGGATTCATTTAAACCTGGATTAGCAAATGCATTTAGTCTTATTTGCCATGCCAGTTCACGTTCTTCAAGAAATAAATTAAAAGGGCCACCTCTGATGTCACACTGTATATGATCTATTACTTTAAATACAAATTTGTGCCCTTTATTCGCTAGTGTGTGTTTAGCCAGAGCATTATCAATTGCATGTGTGTGTTCATCAACTCTATCGTGGAGTCTACGCTCCATTTTGCCAAAGTAAAAAGCCCTGCAAGATGTACACCTAGCAATATAGACAACAAATTTAGAGTTATAGTGTAACATGTTTTAACTCATACTTTGCTTCATTAATGAAACATGTTCTACCAGTTTCAATAAATTTACACATACTACATCTATCACATACAGACATTCCAGCAAATCTATGGGTGCCTGTTATTAGATTCTTTTCAAGAAGATTTTTAAGGTTCACTCTCCTTCTAAAAACTAATTTCGGAGAGCTCCCCAATTTTTCTAATAAAAATTTATCATACTTAATTAAAATGTTTAAATCATATGGTAGGTAGGTTTACACAGGCATCTATCGGCCCCCCCTATACTTCAGCTTCGCCTCCCACCAGATGTCCACCAGACCCCTTATTGGAAAAAATACTCAACTCCCATCTCTCCCAGTATCCACCTCCAGCCATCAGGGAGAATAGAGTTCTCCTAGGTGCTCTTCCGATCATGCGGTGCTCTTTCTTATTGTTCCAGGTATAGGTTTGCTCTTGAGTGATCCGGGATTTTATTCTCCCTCCAGGGAGTCCTTTTATCATATGTAGTGGTTAAGGTCCATTATGTCCTTTTTATGGTGGGGTTTAAGGTTTAATTCGGGTGCTCTTGGGGTTCTCTTTTTTGAGGTGGAGCATATCCATTAATTCCGGGTTCTCTGTGGGCATTTCCTTGCTTTTTTGGCCTCTGGAGTTTGGAGGAGACTGAATTATGACAGATTTTATATCAGAGCTCCTTTCTGTGAGGAATTTTGGAGTTTCTCAGTTTATCCTTTTGCTGCAGATAGATGGGTTGGTAATGAGGCATTGGGCCTTGATGTGAAGAGATTCATGAAGATTTGAATGGTACGGGAACCTGATGATCTGAGCTGAAGGAATACATGATCATCAACACAATGTCAAAGTAGATCTTCATTCCAGTAGCAATGTCAATGTGAGGTCTTCTTCAACCACTTCCAAACCTCCCCAGTCAAAAAGGTGGCTCATTCTTGGACCGCTATGGTTCCATATATATGGCTCTTAAGGGTTACTCTTGTTTTGGCCCCCATATATGACTATACATTTTCCTTTTCCTCCAGCTTGGTGCTATGGCTTTTTCCACTATACATTTTTTCCCCCTTCTATAGGAACTTCCTGTCCGGCGTCACTTTCCCTTATGGCGGCATTCTTTAGTGCATCCTTGTCCTGCAAAGTTGCAGAATGTCGTTTCCGTTGGCGAGTATCATGTAGCCCTAGATAAACAAGGAAGGGGGGCTCCACTCAAGGCAACAGCATCAGATGCTTGGGGACCTAACGCGCTTGGACACTGACACACTGACACCACGCCAGCACCTTGTGCAGTCTTCTACATCTTGTAGTTATGTACCCTGTGGGCTCTGACAGGGTTTACTTGCAAAGCTGAGTGGTTTTTCTGGGTTTATTCAAAAGTGGGGTATTGTGCCACCCGAGTGGGGTATTGTGTCCTCATGTATTGCCTTCTACCTCATGGCCTGGAAAGCTGACTATTTTCAATCAATGATCTTCCCTAAAAATTGATCTTCCCTTCCAAACGCTGCAAAGTCCCTATATCTCCCTTGACAAAGTTAAGCTATCTTCTTGTTTATGAGCCATTAAGTTGTCCCTTCCGGCACTTTTAGAGACTAGACTTGTTAAGCAGGGGCGGTACCCACCAGGGTTGGTGGGGCACACCTTAGGCTGAGATTAAACAGCTGCCTTGTAATCACCCTTGGGGCCGTGGTCCTGGTAAGGTTGAGATGCGCGGGGTTGCCTTATGTGCCCATTTAGCTGCTGTTTTTTTTTTTGGTAGAGCAGCTCATTTACCATTGTGGTGGGATGCGGGCTGTTTTAGCTTTTCTAGAGATAGAGTTTTACCCTTTAGGGGGAGGCTGGCGGCGGAGAAGGTTGAACCTCACTGAGAGGCTGGGCTCTTTAGATAGGTTGAAGTTTGCACTGAACCTGTTGGCTGGGCATATGGGCATATGTCTGTGTTCAGTGATGTTTATACTCATTTTGGTTTCTTTTGATTTAGACCAATTTCAAGACCCCCCTGCCATTTAACATCAAGGCCTTCCTTATGATTAAAAGGCCTTTTGATTTTTTACTAATAATGATCATTTTTTTTTAATTTCGTCGTTTTTTTTTTTTATGACATTCAGTACTTTTTTTTAATAATTTTTTGTGGATTTGTTCTAATTTTGTTCCTCTTTGTGTAAAGTTTTTTAATGGTTGTGGTCTGGTTTTTTGGACCTTGTTTTTTTGGTTTGTGGTTTTATTTGGGATTTTTTGATCCATGCCTTCCTGGAGGTGTGTGTTCCATGTTCATGTTTTGGGTTGCTTAGGTGGCTTGAAGCTGGTTTCACCAGGGTTGGCAAGGATCTGATACGCACCTTGAGAGTTCTCTTTCTTGGTCTGTGAGAAGGGTCTTTTTTTCTTTTTGTTTTGGGGATGGGATTAGGGCTTGATTTGTGAGTGGGAGATATTCCGATTTCCAGCAGATTTGGTATATGAGTCCTGATGTGTGATGATTGTTATTGTCCGTGGTTTCTTATGTACATTAGTCTAGTATATTTTCCTCAGTGCATTTACTTCGAATTCATTCAGAATTTACTAACTCCAGGAACGTTGGGCTAGAAGAACTCCAATGAGTGCTTGAGGTAGTTGAAGTCACCCAATATGATGGTGTTTGGAAACCTATTTATGACATGGTGTTTGAGATACATTGGCCCCCTCCAGTTCCTGAGTTTTGCCTGGGGTTGAGGGTGAGAGGGTGCAATTTGGTACAACAGTTGAAACTACAATTTGTTTTTTTATTTTGCCAGTGGTTTTCTTCATGCGTTGCCACCAACCTGGAGGTGTGAGTATCGCTATGAATATATGGACACCCCACTCCTTTTGTGGAGTGGTCGGGTTTTTTTGGGGCGGCATGTGATGAATGGTAAAAGGCCGGTGCCCGGTGTGCTCGGTGCTCTCAGGAGCAGCCTTGAAGGAGGTCAGTACAGACAGACAGTTCTCCATCATACTGAAGAGAAGGGCGTCGTGCATTTTTATTGAGATTTAGACTTTTGAGCATAGCCTCAATCCTCAATTTCTTCCCATTTTTGTTTTCTAGGGTAGGTGGTTTATTTGAGAGCTTTGCATAAAGGCAAACTATGGGGGGGGTGGAAAGAGCCCAGTAATCCGGAATCCCAGGGGTGACAGGTGCAAGCCTAACTCCCAATTTTTAAATAGGATGGTTCTAACAATTTCACTGTCTATAATGAAGGTTGTAATGAAACTGCACTCATAAATGTTAGTGTTAATATTATTAACGGTCTGATGTTCATCTTGATTCTGTCAGCAAGTAGCTATCACTTGCTGCCATCTCTTCGATACCTCTTATGGGTGCATCTTTATTTAAAATGGGAGAAATTATCCCATTATGTCTTTTCAGTTGAACCTCTTCAACTAGTGAAAGAATGAGGTTCAAAGGGTACCCTCTTTGTTGAAACATATTACTTAACAAGTTACATTCATCCACAAAGTCAGCTTCCAATGTTACCATTTTGGCTGCCCTAATCAGTTGACCCTTCATTATCGAACGCTTCTGTGAAAATGGATGAGAACTAGTGAAATGCAGGAATGAATTGCAATAAGTATTTTTCCTGAAGATTTTAGAAACGTATCTGTAGTTCTCTATATCTTTAGTTAGTTTAACATCCAAGTAATCAATGGAGAAATATTGAAAGTTAAACGTAAATTTAAGGAAGTCTGTTGAATTATTTAAATAATCAACAAAGTTTTGTGCTTGACTTTCGTCCCCTCGAAACAGAATGAAGATATCATCCAGAAAATGTGTGTAATAGGTGATGTTTGCCATATGGTGCAAATTATTAAAAATAAAGTGTCTCTCCTAATAAACCATAATGGTGTTAGCAAAACGCTCGCTACACGGGGAGCCCATAGCTACACCTCTTTTCTCGAGGTAGACTTCATTGTGAAATGTAAAGTAGTTGTTAGTAAGTATAATATCCAACAGAACTTCGATCAGATAAATCTCCTGGGTAGATGCCCCTTTATTACTAAGTGTAAGACTGACCCATTCAACACCTTCAGCATGAGGAATTGAAGTATAAAGTTCTTTAACATCAATGGTCAGAAAGTTATTACATATATCAAAATCAAGACCATTAATATTCTGTAAAAAGGACCATGAATCCTTGCAAACCTGAGACTCAGATGTTAAATATTTTTTCAGAATGCTGTCGACAACTTTGGCACAGGGGTATGAGATAGAACCTCGCCTGTCAATCAAGGCTCTCATTGGGGGGTTAAATAAGTCCTTATGGACTTTTGGAATATCAATCATAACAGGTATTTTTGGCCATAACATAGACATATAATTGAACAAATTAATGTCTATTTTAGATTCAATAAATAAATCATTTACGTACCCTTTTATCCAGTTGTAAGCTATATTTACTTCTTTAATTTATGCTTTATGATAAGCATCACTATTTAACAAAGCTCCTCAGATGAAAATACTGTCTGCATATATAAGAAGGTTGACATTTTGATAAACATTACAGGATGGGTGCTGATAAAACAGGAAAAAAGAAGTGAGACTGGAATTAATCCCATTCAGCTGTCTCAGACTGATAGGGCTGAGCAAGACATAGAAGATCATATTTTGAATGAGAATAAACAGAGTTGATCATAGCCTGATAATCAGTTTAGGATATTGGCAGTAATCCAGAATTTTTAGAATGGTTATAATGAGTTATTGGTCTACGAATACTGTTCCATTTCACGTGTTCTTTTCACCTTTTGAAATGTTATCATCAGTGATTGCTCACAGAATAGTCATGGTGCTTTCCCATTCCAAAAAGTCATGTTAATGCTTGGTGAGAATATAATATTTTGAATAAATGTGAATTACATATGCAGTAGTTTTTCCAAGATTTTCACAGTATTAGAATAACTGACATTAGCCTCAAATCTGCACATGATTTAGTGGGTTACTCTTTGGCATAGGCATCATTGTAGCATGGTTCTAGATGCCTGGAAGGATACTTGATATGTCAGAACCCACTTTAGTTAGTCTTTTAATATGGTGTTTTAATGTCTGAAAAAACTGACTTGCATGTACTAAGTCTGAGCTTGCCATTTCTTGGAATAGTCCCTTCTCTTTGAGGTATGGCAAGTTCAGAGTTGGTATATATATATATATATATATATATATATATATATATATATATATATATATATATATATATACTAGCTGTACCCGGCCATGCATTGCTGTGGCTCAGTCTGGTTAAATGGAAAAGAAAGAAAAGAGAAAGCGCGCAGTTCTAATATGTTTAATTTCACAATGCTTGTGGGTATACAATATTTTTTGTTGTTCCATTGTCTGTGCAGATATAGAGATTGTCTGGTTTGCCTACTCTAGAACATGCAACATATAATTGTCCATGTGAGAAGCAATCTGTGTGTAGATCTAAACTGCACAATTCTAAAGATTGGCCCTGAGCTTTGTTGATGGTGATTGCAAACGCCAATCGAATTGGAAATTGCAATCTCTTAAATTGAAATGGCATATCTGTTGGAATCATAGGAATGCGAGGAATGAGGACATCTTCACCTTTGAAAGGTCCTGTCAAGATTATTGCTTCTATGACATTGCTCATTAATTTTTTTACTGCAAGCCGCATGCCGTTGCAAAGCTTTGGCTGGTTGATATTTCGCAACATGATAATTGGCACGCCGATTTTCACTTGCAGTACGTGCGGTGGCATCCCAGGCAGACTGAGTGAATTCAAAAATTCTGTTGGATAATTAACCGCTTCATCTGCTTCCACAACAGTGTCGACGGACTTGTATGTGACTGCCTCGCTTTGAATGATAGACTGAATAATATTGTTAAGTTCGTAGAAGTCTTTGTTCTTGGCCGCAAGAATAGCTCATTCAGTCAGCCAATTGTTATTCCTATAATTGGTTTGAATATTGGGAAATACTTTTTCAACCAATTCTTCTTTTGACGTCACTAAATTGCAGAAGTTATGAGATAATGAAATTCGTCCTGAGGTCAGATCAACCGGCACCTTTCTGTTTCCAATTTCCAGCAATTGATGTGAGAATATCTCAGCTGATCAATCGTTTTGCAGCTGGACATGCATATTTGTAGTTAATTTTAATGTCTTTACGTGTCGCCACAAAGTAGAGTATTTCAGGCAAGCATTTATTTCGTCCGCTGGTGTCGATCGAGGAATTACAGGTAATGTTTGCCTGAAATCTCCTGAAAGCAATATTAATGCGTTCCCAAATGGTCTGATGTTTCCATGCAAATCTTGCAATGATCGATCAAGAGCCTCGAGCGATTTTTTGTGCGCCAGTGTGCATTCATCCCAAACAATAAGTTTGCATTTCTGCAATACTTTTCCCATGCCAGATGCTTTGGAAATGTTGCACGTGGGAGTTTCAATGAATTGCATGTTCAATGGCAATTTCAAAATGGAATGAGCAGTTCTTCCAGCTGGTAGCAATGTCGCAGCTATTCCGGACAACGCAAGAGCTAATGCTATGCCATTTTGGGATCGAATTGCTGCCAGAATCAATCTAATTAGGAACATTTTACCAGTTCCTCCTGGCGCATCTAAGAAGAAGATTTCTCCAACCCCGTTATTGACAGTTTGCATTATTTGATCATAAATCGTAAATGGATCGTAAATCGGAAACATTGAAATGGAATTGTAAAATATTAAGTATAACGTGTGTTGCTTTTACGTCCAACAGATAGTGCTGTTTTTCAAAAAAAGCATGTTTTTACCTGTCACAGGTGTGACATCTATATAATAGTAGGTATATAAAAACACACGTGTATTTGAATGCAACGTGTGACATCTTTATAATAGTAGGTATATAAAAACACATGTGTATTCAAATGCAACATTGTGTGAAAATTTCAAAGCAATCGGTGAAGAACTTTTGGAGATTTAAGATTTTGAACAAACGAACATTTACATTTTTATTTATATAGATAAGTTCAGGAGATGTAGAGGGTGCTGGGCCCTGCCCCTCTCCCACTCCATAAAAAAATATATAAGTTTAAAGGAGAAGATATTTGAGTTTTGCATTTTCGGTCTGGTGTTTTTGTTGTTTTTTTCATTTTTTTATTTTTTTTAAGTGTATTAGCACTTAGTGTTCCCAGTTCCAACATTTAAATAGATACCTTGTTTGACAGATAAGTAGCTCAGAGCTAAAGGTCTGCAGTGCTGTGACTGTAGTTTTAAAAACTCCACGAGGAAATCATAGATGTTCAAGGCATTGGTTGATTAGGTCTTTTGGATATCATGGTCTGTTTGGGGCTCTGCTTTTGGGTTAACTTTCTTCAAGAAAAACATTTCTGTACACTGATTAAATTCTTTGCTTATTATGACAGCATTTAGCTTTGTAATGACTGATTGTTTTCCAGAGTTCTTATGGAATACAACTTTTTCTTTGATTGAAGGTGCGATATATCTTATCTTCCATTTCAGAACATGCTTCATCTCTTAATTTCATTTTTATAAAACTATTTCTTTATTATTGTTATGCAACAGTTAATACATGTACTTTACAATATCTACCAATCATAAAAAGTCATACTTCCATTTAGTTTCATAAACACATTATACAACTTTGAGACCTAATACTTTCCATCTTGATAATCAGTGCTATTCCTTTATCTGCTTAATTGCATGAACGTACAATCCCTGGACATCAATCTAAACACTCAATATTTAGGAGGCCATATTACTAAATAGTCAAAATAATTTTCTTGTAATTTAATACACAGTTTAACTGGCTGAAAGCTGGAGATGTATTTCTTTTATACCTTCAAAATGATTAAGATTAGTTAACCACCAAACTTCCCAAATCATGCATAAAATTTACTTATACACCTGTCCTCCATCCTAGTCTGTATCAGTTTATTGAAATCACAATTCAGCAAACTGCTCTTCAATGAACAAAAGATTAGTGAACGTTAAGTTAAATTAAGATTCACATTAGTGAATGTGTTTCACAGGGAAAGGAGAAAGTTGGCCAATGTTAGGAAATGTCCTTTTCCTCACTGTAGTGTGGTCTCAGAGTTGGTATATATATGTATGGGGGTGTGAGTTTGATATACTGCAGTATATGCTATGTTGGAAATGTTAGGAATGTTGAGCAACTTTCTCCTATCCCTGTGAAACACATTTACAGATGTGAATATCCGTCTAACTGAACGTTCGCTATTTTTTATTCATTGATGAACAGTTCATTGAACTGTGAATTCGAAGAACTGATATAGACCCCCTCTGTCCTACTACCATCACACAACCTACACTCTTATGTCTGTAATATTTCCATTTAATCATAAGATTTATTAGAAGAGCATAAACATAGCATGATTAAAAATCCTAATAGGATAAGAGCATATCTGAAATATATTAAAGATGACTATGAATAATTCAATCTCACTTGTATTGTAAAATATATTATTACAATTTAATCAAGTAATCAGCTAAGTATGCAAAGGGAAACTATGAAATATAAAAAAAGAAATAGACAAAAGGAAGGTTTTAACTCCTAAGAAAAACGTAATTATTGGCAGAATATGAATCTGAATAAGCATAAGCAATAACAAATTATCAAACAGGAGCACCCAATGTTGCATGATTATCTGTTTTGCCATCTTTGGTTGCCAAGTATAAGCAGGTTGGAACTTGAGGAATAGTGCTATAATTAATACTGAATCCAACATGCCTGGGCCATTCTGTACAATATCCAAAACAAACCTATAACATCTTACTATAAAGTTTCTCCAGATCTTTTAATCAAGGGAAAGATACGCTAGCAAGATGCCCATTTCCAGAGAAAAGATCTTATTTTATTCCTCCTCACTGCTAATCAGTTTTTGGCGATATAGATATCTCTAAGTATATGACAGCAATCTATGATATCTGGGGATGCTGGAGAGCACCAATGTCTGGTGATGATTTTTTTTTCCCACCAAAAGTAAAGTCGTTAGTAGAATTTGTGGGACACTAATTTGAATAAACCCCATAAGCAACCAAATAATATCTATCCTCAGGAATAATAGGAAAAATATTTTCTAACACCGGACAAAAAGTGGCCCAAGATTGCTGTACCTGGAGACAAAACCCAAAAATATGTCCCAAGTAGCATGCTGGTGTTGCCAGAATAGGTGATTATACATTCGGTGGTTATAAACATTTTATGAAGGCACTTCAAAGCAAAGGTCTGCATGCCATAGGAAAGGAGGTAGACTTACTAGGAGATTGTATTATTTTTAACATCTTCTCATCTTCCTGCTCTACTGTCACTATCCATGAGATCCCCTGTTTATAAATTATAAGCATATCATAATGCAGCTAAAACAACAAATGTGTCATTCTGGACATGTATGGCTACCTAATTCTTCTAGATTATAAAAATGTTGTGGCCAAAATCTGTACAAATGGGGAGGTTAATACAGTGTCATTTTGCTGCATGTGGATTGTGGCTTTGATGACAGAGAGTAGCTGCTATGCAAAAATAAAATTTCTGGGGTTGGGAGAGCATATTTCTCCATTAGATCTCTAAGTGATTTTAACATAGACCCAAAGAATAACTGATGGGGAAGTACAAGATGTGTACCCCACAAGAAGTTCCATGGGAATGAAAGGTATCCTTTAGAGATTGGACTTGGATGCCACATGTGAAGATCAAGGAAAATAACATGTTACAGGAATCGGTGGTTTTATTATTTTGATTACCTCCTTGTAGACAGTGTGCATACAAAGAGACTGAGCTACAGAGCAAGACTTAAAGTGATACCCTTGCTCTATGGCATAATGTTGACAATGTTTACCATATTTACTGCAAGCTAAAGTGAGTGTTTGCATTTTTGTATGTAGAGAGGCTACCATAAGATGGACACAGGGAGGGTGCTGGTTGGGGGTTGGTTGAGAGAATAGAAATTACCAAGAAGCTGTAATATGGTGTCCTGGAAGGCAATTCTCAAACTAGGAAGTCTAATCCCTACTTGAGATTGGGAGGAGTAATATCAGCCTAATGCACACCCTCTGGTATGATGGGAACCAGAGAAATCTCCTAACACCCAGATCCTATTTATGCAAAATGTTACCAGGAATTCTTACAGGTATGATCAGCAATAAATAAAATAACAGGGCATATTATCCTTTTTATCAAAATGAGTTTAATCTCAAAAGTGAGATTCCATGTCTTCCTCTCCCAAATATGATAATCTAAGTGGGACTAAATTAGTCCATCAGTGAGGTCTCTTGTCTCTGCTGCTGGTTTTGCCATGATTATTCCCAAGTATGTAAAAGAATGGGGATTTAAAATAAGTTCAAAGTGGGGAATTTGTGGGGAACCTTGTTTATCCTCATTGATATTAAACAGACTTAGAGGAATTTGGTTTGTAGCTTGGCATATGATGCAATCATTTAGCAACTTCCAATTTCTGGGCAAATCATCTGCAGGATTAAAGAGGAAGATTAACAAATCAACCGTAAAGAGAGAGAGTGGTATGCCTCCACGGGATCTAGATAGGCTAGAATCTGTACACAAGGCAATACTAAGAATAAGATCTCCCATGAAAACAACCCACAGGGATTGAGCTAAAGGTTCAGTTGCTATGATAAACATTAAGGAGCCCATGGGTACCCTTGCCTAACTCCTCTCCAAATGGGCAAGAAGTGAGAAATGTATGGCCCTATCCTAACTGAAATGGCAGAATCCTGATAAATAGAAGATATGACATCAATAAAAGTAGAGGAAAACTGGAATAGATGCAGAACTTCAAATCAACAGGCCCAGTTGAGATTATTGAAAGCTAATTCTGCACTGACTGCTAAAAAGCCAATGGGCAATCCAGTAACATGCTCATAGTTCAACCATAATCCTGCCCTGAAAATGTGCCTGATGAAGCCTGATTCTTGACAAAGCCAGCTTGATCTGGATGCATTATTGTGGGTGCAAGGACATAACTCTGGCTGCCCATACTTCCATATAGATCTTACTATCAGTTTCAGCTATAAGATGGGTCTATAGCTGAAGGGAGAAAGTGAATCTCTGTCCATCTTAAGTATTAGTACCAAGTGGGATTTTTTCAAAGAAGGTGGGGCAATGTAGTGAACTGAGGCTTATATGAATGAAAATGAAGAGCTGTAGGAGGTAAACACTTGTATATTTTCAATGGTATTCCATCACTTTCTGGAACCTTGTTTACCTTTACGCTCTTAATAGATGAAACATTTCTGAATTGATTATAGGAACCTTAATGGCTTAGTGATAGATTGGGGTTAAAACATTGAGGATGAAGAAAACAGTGACTAACTTGGAATGTACAGTTTGAAGATCTACAGAACAAGATGATGGTAGTGGTTGACCAATGTCTTGATGCATGAATTGGCTGCCTGGTTAATATCCTTTTGTGACACTGCCTGGTCTTGCCTATCAGGCCACCAGTGGTGGTGCCCAGTGAAGAATGACAGTCACAGAGGTGACTGACCTCTGATTGATTATAGCTCTGGGCAGAGTAAAGGTCAGCTATCACCCCCATATTGGTACTCCTCTTCCTTCTATCCCACTTCTTTCCTTAGAAAATTGTGTGAAATAAATAATTACTTTAGACTATGGTTAAGTCTTAAGCATATTGAAATGAAAAAAATGCAAGAAAATGTTCTAAGGAAAAAGTTTGGGCTGTTTAATATAAATATCTGTATGTGTTATTTTTTCATGTGAAAACAGTATACATTGAAAGGATATGCAATTGGAACTACAGAGACAACATGGAATAAAAAGGATATAATAGCTTTAAGATAGAAATTGATTTATATCCTGTGGCAGTAAACAGGGCTGGCCGTAGCCAAAATGGCGCCCTAGGCGAAGTAGTGCTCTGGTGCCCCTTAAGCCCCAACCACAACATACTCATGAAACACCCCTATTTAAGACACACCCACGGGTAGGTCACTCCCCAAGAAAGCCACTCCAGTCCTTTCCTTGAATTTAAATGCATAGGAAGAAAGATACCTTGCAATGTAGTTAACCTGCAACTACTTTAGTACATATTTCCTACTTTAAATACCAGAGCCAGATCATGGTCAAATAGGGCCCTAGGCAGGGTAATAGACCATCCCCCAGAGCAGTCCCTCCTGCAGCAATGTCCTACCTCTCCTAGCAGCAGCCCTCTCCTCAGCCATTCCAGTGTTATATTATTTGATTATTTCTCACCAGTTAGCATGCATATGGTTCTTTTATTTACTTCTGCAGTGATTACCGATATTTTAATAAAATAGCATACACACAGACAGCCATGTGCTAAACAACCAATATAGTCTAGCAATGAAAACAGACTTAGCATGAGCAGTAAACTTATCTGCCCTTAAAACTCTCATTCATTGAAATGGCATAAAACCCCATATTCATAGAAAATGCATCTGGCCAGTGGAGAATTAAGTTTACCTTTGTGCTGTTTTCAAAACAGACTTTTTCCACACATTTTTTTAGGGACATGTATACATGTATTTGTTCTTTGATTCAACTTTTATTCCTTGTATAATACAGCACCACTTGTTAGAATGTGTTTTAAATTTGTAGCTTTTAAACATTCTTTTAATAAGCAATGAAACAAAATGTATGAATCAATAACTGCCCATTTCAGAAAATTTTAACCATAAAAGGACACTCAAGACTTCTGTCATTACAACCCACCACTATCAGTCAATAAGCACAATCTCTGCAGAAGTAAAATTCATCTGAATAATTCTACATTAAACAGATTTGTAACTAATGAAGTGGCTGTTACTGGTAAACAACTTTACATTTCTGTTTCATCTACAAATTTGGTGCTTGCTGCCGTTGAAGAATTAATTGCCTATGTTACATAAATGACTGAGAAAACGACAAGTTTATAGTTACTAGGCATCTTATAGAAAGGAGGGCACACTAAGGAATGCAGAACCCCTATCCACCCTTAAAATGCAACAAATAATCAGCAACTAGGGCATTACATACCATGCATCCATACCTCTCAACCTCTTAGCACAAGAAATCTGAACAAAGCCTAAAATAAAGGAGGGGGGCAAAGGCCTCCAAACAGGGGCACATTATAAATATTGCTCTTATAGACTTTTAAAGCTGCTAGAACAGCATTTGTCTTAGCATGCCATTTTTGGAAGGAAATGAAGGCTGAAATTCAAATATATGACATTTAATTATTTAAATCCTCTGTGATTTGCCAGCAAACCACAAATTTTATGAAGAATAGACCAAAATATGAGGCAAAAATATATAATCAAACAGAGATGCGCCACACCATAAACTCAGCACAGTCAGAAAGGAAGGACAATTTTTTAGTAACATGTTCTTAATGTTGAAGCTAGCAAAATTCAGTATTGCTTAAATAGTAAAAAAAATTTCCCTGGCACATTACAGAAACTAATTAGTCATCACTAAGCATCGATATACAAAAATAGAATGGTTATCTATCAGTGCAGGTTATCCATATAAACAGGGTATAGCAAAAACAAATAAAAAATGGCAAAATCACATGTTATATACAGTGGTAAAATAGAACATTCACAGGAAGTTTCACCAGCTATGAGCATTGCGCTATGTAATCACATCAGTAATCAAGCAAAAAGCCAGTTATATGTGTAGACAAGTCACCCTAGCTACTTCTCAAAGCACAATAGCTAAAGCACTGTAAAATCACAGAGACTTTCCTAAATCAAGAGACCGGAATGCCTACAGTGAATATAAAGACTCCATGCAAAATAACACAGTACATGCAGATTAAGATAAATGAGATAGGCTGAAAGATCCAGATAAAGTCTGCCCTCAAGGTAATCTCGTTAACAAACACTGAAACAGTTAATCAGAGGTGCGTTGTTCCAGATTAGTTTAGGAGATGAGAGTGTAATCCTTACCGATATCCACTGTAGCCAGTATAAAATACAAGAACTCAATCTCAAAATAGCTTAAGATGATACTCGTTACAATTTTAGCACAAAAAGGGAGAGAATCGCAATAGTAAGATGGTCATGCATCACCAAGGAACTCTGGTATCCGCTGTTATGAGGGGCCAACAAAAGTATTAAAAGAAATGGCACAGATATGTTATAGGAGATTTTCAACCGGGCACACACACACTTTCTCTCCTCTGGCATATAGAAGCCCAGTTTAAACTTCCCAGACAGACACATACATTTACTTTCTTTTTAAGCTGAATGACAACACACGTACACATGGAATTACTCCCTCTCATAACTGAAGTGCTAGTTTAATTTCTGCGCGCAACTTGGAACATCTTTACATCCACGTTGGCGTGTACGTGACGCATGTACGTTCCTCCTTAAAGGAGAAGACTTCACTACCATGGAATGAAGATTTTTTTTTTCCTTCTGGTCAACCTGCAGGTATAGAAATGGGAGGGCTCTTGCCCTTCCCCCTCACACTATGATTCTGGCACCCTATTGTTTACTTATTTATTTTAATTAATTGACTGTTCATATTATGGGTTCGCATAATAAGAAAAGTAAATTAATTAAAATAAATAAACACAAATTGCGCCCTTTAGGAGGCCGACATATACGGCGCCCTAGGCGGTTGCCTAGTTCGCCTACGCCTAAGGCCGGCCGTGGCAGTAAACAATGTATGACTGAATACTGCCCATCAAGAAAAAGTATATTAGCCCAGCTATATATGACTATAAACAGTATAGATACTGTCCAACACTATTACATTTGTGTACAGTACCTTCTAGTAACCATGGTTTGAGGTTAAAGGCGAAACATTAGATTTTTAAGAGACAAATTACAATAAGTTGTTTAAATGAGAAGGATGAACATTGGATATCAATATGTCTAGTGGAGAGTAGTTGAGTATTGTAAATATTTCAGCAATTTACTTGAGATTGTATAACAAACAAACTGTCTTTCGGCTTTTCCCGGTTAGGGGTCGCCACAGCGGAACTCCAGTCCGCTAATGATTGGCAGTAGATTTTTACGTGCTGGCTTGCCAGGCCTAACGCACAACCTTCAATGAAGGAATGCCCATTCATGCATGTCGACACACAGAAGACGCTCTAACTGAGAATCGAACGTGCAACGTCTAACTGTGAGGCAACAACGCTACCGCAACACCACCACCACAGTTTACTTGAGATTTTATAAATTAACTTAAAGACTGTTTGTTCTGACCTTTGGAGTTTTGCTTAGTTTTGAAGGCTAAAAAAGACTGCAAGTAGGGGAAGGATATAAGTTGTACAGCATTTATACCAGTTGGCTGCTAGGCATTCTTGGCTTGGCAGGAGATCTTATTAAATGTTTAGAATATTTCACACAATACCAGTGAAAACAGGCTCTAATTGTCACCCATTGGTTAACCTGTCAGGTGGGCAAGATAATGTCTTGCTCAAAAGATGGGCATGGTATAAACAGATAAATAATGTAAATACAAACTAGATGTGAAGGTGTGTTGGTGTTATTACACAATGGAAGCCTGGTATGAGATGTAAAAGGTTTAAAAGCATTATGCTGACTATATCTTCTTTTTAAGTAGACAGAATGGCCATGTGAGGTATTTAAGAAAGACATATGACAAAATAAATAGAAAAAAGGTTACTTACCCCTTATTGGTTAAGTTGATGGGTGGATAGGGTGACGTCTTGAACAAAGCAGAGTAGAGGAAACAAATGCAATTTTTTTTAAACAGCTTTATTGAATTGTAGTCTGCTATGATTTGCATGATTTTGTTGTTATGTATTCATGAAAGGCTAAGAAATTAAGCATTAAGAATAAATCAATAACTGGATAATGGAAATACAAGGAATTTGAACAACTCTTAAATTAACATGGTCTAAAGAGAATGTAGGCAGATGTTGGATATGTATAAAAGTACATTTATGCAGATTACATGGAGGTTTTAAATACAACCAGCAGCAAACCAATAGGAAATGTCCAAAAAATGACAATAGGAATCAGATCCACAATAAATTTTCTTACACTGACTTAGCGCCTCGGCCACAACAGCCTTCAAAGAGTACAAAATTACAAAAAACACATTCCCCTATATATACATCATCAGCAATCATTTAATAAAACAATCAATCAATTAAATAAATACTTTAATGAGATTTAAAGCAAACTTCTCCAATTTACTTCTCTAATCAGACCTCTTTGTGTTAATGTATAAAACTTTAATATGAAAACAGTTTCTTTGTACACTAGAATGTTTTTAATTAATCTTTCATCCCCTTCCTGATAAACACTTCTTCCAAAATTGTAGCTTGTAATAAATCAATGTTGTTATGATGTTTTTCCAAAAAGTGAAATGCTACTTTCTAGTCTCTGTTTCTTAATGTCTCTTATGTGTTCCTGCAACCTAATTTTAAATTTCCTCTTGGTTTCACCAATATAGAAAAGGTTGCAGGGACATTTCAAACAGTAGATTACACCTGTTGTGTCACATGAAAAATGATTATGTGGTCTAAATATTTTCCCATTAATCCTAGGAAAACTCCATCCCCGGGATTCATGAAGCTTGCGCCAGGCGCATGCATAGCGTAGGCGTTATAACGCCAAATATGGCCACCGAGCGATTCAGGTACGATCCAATTCCACGTGCACTACCGGCGTATGCCATATCTGCGCAGCCCCCAGCGTAGGTATGCAAATCACCCCATGTGCAGTGTTGCACCATGCAAATGAAGGCATATAGCGATTCATGAAGTGGTGCAGGCGTAGCGTAAGCCCACGGAAATGTAAACCAAAAAACACGGTTTACATTTTCCCAAACATAACATCGGAGCTATGGAAGAGGGCCAGACCCAGGTATCACAACGTGAACATATGCCAATGGCGAAATACACAGCCAATGGCATAAGAAAAGATGCATAACACGTAAATAACAACATTTAATGTCATGTCCACAGTAATGCACAGCAGAACCGCAGGGCATGTGTGCGGAAGCTGTAACATACAGAAATAATATAAAAATGTCATAAAATCGCAACGTAATAGAAACCAGGTTTACAGCATAACACACAATGGTAGGCATGGAACACCACAACCAAGGTGCAAGGGTTGCTAAGGGCTTGCGATAGTGTTCGGCACGGTAACTATGAATTAGTAGTCAATGCCATGCAAATGAGGCAGATAATACTGAATCGCAAATGTCCCGCCGGAGGAAGGTTGTACCATACGATGCAGCGGTATAACACCGAGGAGTGGCTCAGAGGAGATACATGACATCAGCAGAGGGGTGTGCCACTGTAGCACTAAGCACATTGGAGCATTGCAAATCTGGCCTGTCCGTTGCTAAGCAAAGCTGCAGGATAGGGGTGGGGAGGAATCGTTTAGCTGAGAGCACACATGGTGGCCAAAAGCGCATGTGTACGAGGATGAAAAGGTGCCCGAAACCCAGTAATTGGACGCACGCACCGCAAACAATAGCAGAAACAGGAAGGTCAGGGGAAGAAAAGGAAATGCTGAAGTACGGTAATTGGAGTACTAATGAGCAATCAACACCAATCAACCCACAAAGGCCAGTCGACGGCAGCTGACAAGTCCACTTGCAGAAACCTGCAAAACAGGATAGGGGAGGCATGTGAATGCAAAGAAAGGAAGGGAGGTATTGGATTGCAAAGATAGGAGACCTGACACAGCAGAGCAAAGCAAACCGACAGCAGACCGGCAGTAGCACACATAAAGCTAGATACGCCAGGTCCAGGAAAGCACAAATGAAAGTAGGCTGCAGGATGCACGCCAGAAAATGGTAGGTGCAACGTGCAGAAATGTAAAGGGAAGGTCAAGAGGTAATCCACGGCAGGCAAATGTAATTCAACACCAAAGGCACCACAATAGTAGTTCTGGCAGTAAAACACATAACTTAATCTGTAGCTACGAATGTACATACACACCCTATGACATCATCGGTGTTCACAGCACAATAGTATAAAGTGTGTAAGCACCCAACACACGGGGAACTTTTAAAATGTACATGTTGGGAGCTGCCATAGCTGTGATTCATCAGCATGTGTTAGAGACTGACGGTGTTGTGGAGGATGATGCTGACAACCACCGCAGGCCTCGGAGGAGAAGGAGAGTGTTCAGACCAAGGGTAACTTACCAGGGGCTACATGACCTGGAGATAGTAGAGCGTTACAGGGTGGACAGGGACATCTTACAGCAAATAGTGGAGCTGTGCCAGCCACGCCTGAGAACCAGAAACAACAGAGGGGAACCCATACCAGTGGACACAAAGCTATGTGTAAGCCTGCGAATACTGGCCACAGGTACCTTTCAAAGGCCAACTGGAGATATAATGGGTATCTCACAGGCATCAGCATCCAGGGTACTACACCAGTTCCTGGATGCCATGTTACCACATGCTAATGAGCAGATATACTTCCCCAGAACTCAGGAGGAGTTGGCCAGCAATATGTCACTTCCACCGTGTGGCACAATACCCGGAGGTACTGGGTGCGATAGACTGCACGCACATACAAATCAAGTCACCACCCGGTGAGCAGGGTATGCACTACATAAACCGCAAGGGATTCCACTCCATCAACTGCCAGGTCGTGTGCAATGCCCAGGGCATTATCATGGATGTGTGTGCTGGCAGCCCTGGAAGCTACCATGACTCCCATATCTGGCATGCCTCACAGCTGTATCAGGTATTTGTCAGGGGGGACATCCCACATGGCCATCTCATGGGGGATGCTGGCTATGCACTGGAGCCGTGGATGATGACTCCCATCAGAAATGCACACACACCCATGCAAGAATGCCATAATGAGGCACACACAAAAACCAGAATCATCACAGAGCATGTGTTCGGGATGCTGAAATCACGGTTCCGGTGCTTGGATACATCTGGTGGAGCCTTGCAGTACTCTCCAGGCATGTGTGCCCACATCGTCATAGTATGTGCCATGCTACATAATATGATCCTGTGGAAGCAGCAGTAGCAGGGACAAAATGGTGAAGGCCCTCATAGCCCACCGCAATTGCCAAGGCCAGTACAGGCACAGAGGGATTCAGACCATGAACACACTGTGCCAGCCCCAGTAGGCAGACGGAGGTGTGCCCAATATGCCTACGCCTTGGCAAAGAGGGAACGTATAGCACATACTCTGACCATATAGGCCCCTACGGACTGACACCTCTCCACCTGCACACACAGTAAAATGGATGGCACACAAACATGACCACCTGTAAATTGTAATGTATAGGTGGCCCAATGTGTGACTCCTACATAGGCAGCCCTCAAACATTGTAAACACAACAGCCAGTGCAACACGGAATGCAAACACCTGAACAGTACATGAGTCTTACAGCATATGGTGGTGCTGTGTGCCTGTCACGTTCCCCACCAGATATAGATATATATATATATATATATATATATATATATATATATATATATATATATATATATATATATATATATATATATATATATATATATATATATATATATAGATATATATATATATAGATATATATATATAGATATATATGTACACATATGCGTATATATATAATACAGATAGAAAGGGCAATAGAGGGATATATGGTGATATAGATGGATTCAGCGATATCTCTAAATATGATAGATAGTCCAACGACATTCATAACATCATGGAGGTACAAATAAATAGGATACCGCCAACCATGGAATGTGCAACATACTGACATGCGTAACCACGAGGCTGAAAGACCAATAGAACACAGTACTGGGACAGTACATCCGCGAGTAATAGTATGATGATATGAAGAGACGGTTAGTCACCGCTGACGGTGTCGCGGTCCATGTAGGTACTGTGTTCAACTGTGTCTGTGAGTGCTGTAGTCTGTGTAAGTGTGCGTCGAGGGTGCCGTGTGTGTTTCTGTGTGACTGTAATGTGTGTGTGTCCGCAACATGTGTATGTTGGTGCCAAGTCAGAGGCAGACCAGTATGGTAGGTGTGGGTATAGCTAGCCATAGGCATATGGTTACTACCTGTACCACAGTAGGAGGGACATCCCCACCCTGGGCAGGTGTGTCCTGACATAAAACAGTACAAAGGGCAAATGTCTGAGATGGTAGGACATAAATATGTCCCATATATAATGTAACAGTCGTATTTAATAGTTATGCCTCTATGTAAGAAACTTAAATGTTACATGCAATATGATAAGTATCCAAAGTCACACAACAATAGGTATGTAGTGAGGATAAAAGTATGTGCTACCTGTGTACTGACCATGGCTACGTGTTGGCCTGTAAACACCGCTTTGTGTCCCGCAAGTGTCCAACAATGACCATATGATAAGGTGGCAACCCATGGCAAACAGGCTCTTTTAACAACACAACCACAATGACTGCAAATATCTGGGACAGAAATACAAGGGATAGCTGTCACCTACACATATCCCCTGATATATCGCTGCAATTACGGAGGTATACAAGTAGCAAGCTCCCCTGCAGACGATATAGAAACCAATTAACAACGGCCCAACGTATAATCCCGTAACATAAATCTACTAACTGTTAGCTCTCTAATCAGGGATGGAGCCCACACACATATATACGGATTATGTAGAAATGCAAGGCCCACAAACTGTATAGGTTACTTACAACCACCGACATCCCCCACACTAGAAACTAAAGCAATACAAACTGTAATAGCAGCACACACATCCAGTCAGTCAATTACATCTGCAGAACCCTCAACATACCATGTGAGAGACACAATTAAAGGCGACATGCAAAATTGCAGGTGTTGTATAATGGAACAAACAGCCATGTTACAGGTATTGATTGCAATACTCCGTTATCAGACGTCGGGATGACAGGTACACCCACATGTTGAACCAAATACTCTACCTGTCACACACAATCCACAGGGGACATGAATCCAAACTATACTTGTCTCCATGCATAGCAGTTGCAGTTACTCATAACAAAACACAATACAGACCGTCTCCCCGAAGGTAGGGCAAATAGGCAACGCCCAAGTGGAGAATCCAATTATACCCCACTGTCACCACGTAATTGGCAAATGGAGTAGCTGCACAGATGATATGCAAGTAATTAGTCACTCAGGAACACCAACTGGCGGGAAGAATCCACATGTTTCAGGTATCAACGTATATAAGGATGACTTGCCAGACATTCAAACCATATGCTCATACCGAAAAACAGTTGAAACACTGTAAGAGAGATAGAAACGAAACACTGTAATGACGACAAGGTATGTAGAATGCCCGATATGTAAGGTTATGTATAGCATGATCTGTATTAATTAGTTTTACTGTATGTATAGCCTGGTTTGCATTAATTAAACGTGTCCGCAATGCATAAAGTGGGGAAAGGTATTTATGTAGTGATGTCTTGCTGAGCATACTAACGCTTGTAGAATCTGTGCGTCCAGCAGTGGGACACAAGGTACATAGCACAGACACCAGAAGGGATGCTACATGAGGCCATTAAACAGAACAATGCCATACAACCTGCCATCAGTGGTAGGGTATGTCCAACAAGGACGTGCCATAGCAGGGGATAGTATATGTTGATATACTGTCACAGCACGCATGTGTATGGGCAAATAATGTTAATGACATATGTAAGGTGGTCCCGCTGAGCAAGTATGCTTTGCATTATGGGATACTATGTGAAATATGTGTAATGTATAGTATTATAGGTAGATATGACAGATATTCAACACAGCATAACAGGCATATCATGCATACCACAGGTATCGTCTATTAGTATGTAAAATAACAGGATACATATGGCCTGTAGGTATGGGACATAGTAATAGCATGATAGCTAATCTGAATGGAAGGGCTACCAAGTAACCATGCACAAAGGACAAGTAACAGCTGCACAGGTTCATAGTGGTGTACTATGCAGTCTGTCAAGTCCATGTGTAATCACAGCTACAGTGTTCACACTAGTGGCACCTCTCCAGGGTAGTGGCCTGTGAAGAGCAGAGCCAGGTGTCACTTGCACCACTGCACAGTACAGCCACTGCAGTGATCCCAGGCCTACATGTGTCTCCCAACCACCAAGGGAGGTATCACATGAACAGTGCTACTGAGTGTCCCTGCGTGATGTACAGAGGACTTATGTTCCACAGCATGGTGAGTGTCCGGTTTGGGAATGTAACCCAGAAGCACATCCCACTCATTGTGGCGTGTGTGCACATATCCATGAGCATGTTGCTCACAGTGGCCTCTGCTTATATTGCGTATGAGGAGTATATCCATCAATAATGTTGTGGACATGGGCCCTGTCTGATCAGCAGAGGTCACCCCTGAGTATGTAGTATGCAAATGTGTACAGATGTGGTGTCCATAGTGCAGCCGCATATTGAAACTGTCGGAGCTCAGTAAACGTCATGGCGTGTTAATGTTGTGGCATGTAAAGCTGTAGCTGTTGTGTAAGGTACACCCTAAATGGGGTGGTGTACCCTTGAATGTGTGTAGATGTCTTGAGTTCAGAGGTACAATGGGTGCCTATGTACCAGTTACACACCCAGTACAGATAGGTGTGGCCATGTAGGAGGATATCCACGCCACAGTGGAAATACAGAAACCACAGGAGTGGGTGCGACATATGTGTGTACTGCAAACATGTACAATGTGATATGTATGTAGGGGACCACCATCCATGTGATAGTCAGTGGGTGAATGGTGTAATGCAAAGGTGATGTGCATGCACCTTGTGTCATGCAGCTTGATGCCATGATAGTCATATTATGTATCTGTCACAGCGACATCCGTATGGTTGGAGTCAGTATCAGCTGGTGGAGCAATCATGGTGCTTGGTATGTAGGGGTTCTAAAGCTAGGCAGGAAAGTCCCCTGTGCCAGCCTGTTCCGCAGGGAAGCATATACTTAACATGAGGGGCCCTATGACTGAGGACCGTGGTATGCCAAAGTACCTGACATGTAGTAGGTAGTATGGTATGCTGGCCTCACTGTGTGTCCTGTCCATGAGCCACATAGCATAACATCCTGAGACACAGGGTACGATGTGCAGGTGGATGTGTATGTTGTCAATACCAGAATGTGGAATGGTGCTGAAATTCAATGAGAGGACAATGTAGGATGTGTGGACTCCCGTACCATCAGCAACTGCCCTGGTAACTGTATGAAAGGAGTCCACCATGTGTAGGGGCCATGCTCTGGCTTTAACAAGCCCAACCTGGGTGGCAGCAGAGGACGGTAGACCAACAATGTCTCTGAGAATGACGTCCTTGATGATGTGCCCCATAGCCACGCAGAACAGTCCAGTCAGGTGTGTAAGACTATAGTCCCACTCGTGCAATGTGGTGCCACCTGTGTGTAGTGTGATAAATGCTGCTGTGTGCCATTCAGGGTCTACAATGTCTGAAACAAGGCTATTACTGAATATGGTGGCCTAGTGGTGAGACATGTAATTTGGAGGTTGGTGGACATCACAGCCTGGGACATTGGAAGGTGACATGGGGCCAGTGTCCCAGGACACATAGAGTGTAGGTCAGTACTGTGTAGGTGTGACCACAGGGACACCACAATGTTCATGTATGGATTGCGGCCCTGTAGTGAGTGAGAGGGTGTACTGTCAGCATTGAATCCATCCTCCAGCATGTTGCCAACAATACCTGGGTCTGCAATGTTCCTGAGTGACTGTTGTATGTCACAGCAGATGTGGGTGTTGCCATCGAATACTGACATACCACCATAATGCCTGGTGGTACACTCCGGAATGTGTGGCAGTCATGTTTACATAGCTAGTCTTGGAGTATGTGATGAGGGACCCTGTGGCCCCACCACAGCTGACCAGTGAGCCACCCCACACATGGGAATGTACACCACTGTGCAACAGCCTACACCTGTTGTTGTACATCATATGTCCGTGGAACATGACCACCAGAGTGGCGCCTGTTATCTGGTGTGTACCATCATGGCTCTGTGTGGAATAGCATGATCCATGCAGTTGTGTACATGCTAATTAAGTGCACTGGGGTATGTGTCAGCATTTGTATGTGCATTGTCCATCTGCACGGGTGTCATGATGTTAACAACTGCTGTCAGCAGACGTCTGTAGTAGGTGTAGTAGTACACATGTACTGTGTATGCTGTGATGGGTGTGTTTCCGGGATGTGGCTAACACGGTAGATTAGCATATGTTCAGAATCCACCAATGAGGGGATAACCCCAGGTGTGTAACACCAGTCACATGGTGGTAGTGTTCATGCCAAGGGTAATGTAGGTCTTGGAGGTGGTGTGTATGTGTTGATCCAGCAGAGTGGAGGGTATGACTCATGGATATGTCGGTACATGAGTGGCTATCCCAGTGAAGTGTGGGGTAGTGTCAGTCACACATCAGAGGTAGCTGAGGCCCACTGTCCACTATAACACCATAGAAGGTATGTTACCCATGGGGTATGATGTTGACTCTGTCGCTTGTTACAATGTGTATAGTGGTCCCGGACACAGTTAGTTGCACATGGAACACCTCTGATGCATTGTGCTAAGCAACTTGCCAGGATGTGTGCAAAACATAGTGGGATATGGGAACCCCTCAGCTGTGGGTGTGCCGGTCCAGGTATGTGCCTGGAAGGTATGGTCCGTCTATAACCTGTCATTGCAGGTGTGCTCTGCAGAGCCTACAGGCAGGTCCCAGTCACTGCAGAGATGTTGGAGTGGTGCATTATAAGGTGTGCCTTGCCTGTATGCGTCACAGGGGAAGATGCAAGCAATGTGTCACATGACCCCATGTCGCGCATGCCAGTTACCGCCTGCCGGTGACAGTTATTGGAAACTGTGCAGGACAGGCAGTATAGAAGCAGCAAGAGCCTAGCATGTGAGCTGTACTCCCAGGGCCGACAGGTGCAAGTCATCTGTGCCACAGCATTGTGTTTGACCAGGACAGTCATAGCGGACAGATACCACATGCCTGTGGAATGACAATAGGAGCATAGGCAACTGTTGCAGTGACACAGTCGGTCACTGTACAGTGGTATCATGTCTGGACGAATGCAAAATGCTCCCCAGGGCTAGGCCCACACCCTCAGGGCTATAAGACTGGTGAGCTATTGCATGTCCCTGCACACGTAGTCTGTGAAGTGGCATCACAGGGCAGTCACACTAACATGGTGAATGACAGACATATCGTACCTGGTGAGGTGTGGCATGGGTGCATAGGTTATGTTGCAGAAGCAGTTACCCGACAGCAAGATGTAAGCGACTAATGCCTTGTGTAGCCTGCTGTGTGGAACTGCAGTCTGAAACCCTACAGAGTCAGCTATGACTGATGTGTCGTGAATGTTATAACACACTATTGGCTGTATGTGGTGGGCACACATGAGTCTGTGGACTATAAGCTGGTGATGTTGTCTTCCATGATGGGGGCTACCTCTGGTGCCTACAGTGAGTATGGAGACATACTGCACAGGTTGTCCTCGTAGGTGCGGCCAGTGGTGTAGATTATGTGAGACTATGTGATGGGTGGGGTGTGTTGCGAATGTTACACATCCCCAAATGACTGTCAGATGCAGTCAGGGTTGGCGACAGCATTACCCCCAGCCATAGCTGTCAGCCTCCTGTCCCCAAAATGAGGAATATTAGCCCTTATACAGTGTGACAAGTGGGCAAAACATGGAACACTTACAACTGGCTTATTAACAGCGTCAACTAGGAAGGGCATATGATGGCTAAAATAGGCTGGTCTTACGTATAAAACAGATATTCCAATTAATTAATATGATTCTCATCTATCTAGCCATGGCTAGCAGGTAAACTATGTACAACAATGAATGTGTGACAGACCCTTCCAATGTTGAACCTTGAGGAACATGCACCTTTTAGAACCCCAAATGAGGTACGTTCCCCGTAATGAGGTACACCTTAGAGCTATGGGCCCAGCACGGCTGCAGACGGCATCCCCACAGGCTGTAGTGCCGTATGTTGGGAAGTGAGCATTGAATGTGTACATGAGACAATTGCTCTATTGCCACATGTACGACATATACCTCATATAGACAGGCAGTAGCACTGGTATGTGACAGTTGGACATGCCTGCATATACAACCATGTCCCACAGGATATGTACGTTATGTGTGTACAACAGCTGTCGTACCTTAAGCAAGCTGGGAAGTGTAGGACAGCCAGTGTACCTGTGGGAAATGGTGTGGAATGGGTGCTATAGTAATCAGTAGCTCATGACATGCTCACATGTTCTGAACAAGTGCCTAGCATGACCATACAATACAGATAGGGTGTTGGATAATATCAACCCACAAGAGGTGATGACAGTCATTTAGGGTCCATGAACCATTAGCACTGTAG
Organism: Protopterus annectens; assembly: GCF_019279795.1. Lineage (NCBI taxonomy): Eukaryota > Metazoa > Chordata > Ceratodontiformes > Protopteridae > Protopterus > Protopterus annectens. The sequence goes on from NC_056731.1 coordinate 721,384,218, forward strand.
ATGTTAGCAGTACAGATGTACAAGATAGCATGGATATTTGATTACAAATACCTTTGCATGTCACAGGTGTGTTCCACCAGTGGCCTGTTGACAGACCCACAACTACAAAAGGTGCAAGAGTGACATGTGCACAGCACATCTGTGCCAGATACAGTAGAACAGGGTTAATGTGTTGTACCCCATCCTCATTGTAGCCCATACCACACAGACAAATGTTAGGCATCTGTGTATGTAAGGCTGTGAATGGCCATGACCTATCAGTTTAGCTGTGTCAGTGTTGTGAACAACATACAGAATGGGCTGTGTGTGTGAGGTGTGTCACATATGTGCACAGTCTGATGGATGATACCAACAGTGTCACAGCTAGGTGAACATCCATGTACCCATAAACTGCTACCTAGGCTGTGGTCAACATTATGGAAACTGTGTAAGGGATGGTGCTGTGCAGTGCACCCCCGACATGGTGACGTCTCCAGGCCCCTTAGGTAGTCATCTGAGGTACCCATGTCATGTCAGGGTGCCATCCATGAGCACGGAGATCACTGGCCAGGCATATACAGCACTGTGGTGACCAATATTGGATCACATACCACCTGTAAGGGGTAATGGCTATGTATTGATAAGCGATAACAGCCTTCACAATCCACACCTCCACTATGCAGCATGCCGACTACCTTGCAGATGGACATTTGCTACACCATGATGATGGACATGATTCATGTCCATATCCTGATCTATATGACATATGTCATGGACAGCCACCGTCCTAATACTAGGATCACCACAGGCTGGACAGATCCCTGTGCCATATATGTGACATACTCCCGCCATACCATGCAACCCTGTCCATCAAAGCTGCAGATGTCATCCCAGTCATACATGGTGTGATGGCCGCATGGTAGATGTACTATCAACTGACTGGATCAGTAATGTGGCACTGATGCAGCTTGCGGTGGCACAATGGCCGTCTGTAACAGCGTGGAAACCATGCCCGCACATGCTATGGTTGATGACCATCCCTGCAAATGTCGTCTGACTATCTATTGTTCCATGTCTATCACATGTGTAATACAGGTGATCCATGTCAGGATGTTGAACAGTTGTACAGTGCTGTGTAGATGTATATGGCAAAACACATGCATGTACAGGTGTCCATACATTTGTGTGCATTGTCACTGCTCAAGTCCATTCCAGCTGTGACTGTGTTGATATGTGACATATACACAGCATCCAGGTCAACAGTAGTACCGTGGACACATCAAGGCATGTGCAGATAGGTAAGAACACAAGTGCAGGCAAATAGACATGCCCACAGCAAGACAGCATTTACATGGAGTATGAACACTGTAATGAGGTGACACACATATATGGTGATGATATCCAATGCATAATGGGTGTGACATGTGACACAAACACATCAGTCGTGTCAGTGTCATGGTGCTTTGCAATGATAACTGTGCAGATGCAGTAGATGTCATAGAAATGTATGTGCAGCAGTATCTCTGTACATCTCTGAAACTGTGACCTGTCACCATCATTATGTTTTACAGATAATGCCCCGTACACGCCTCCCAGCATACACCCGCCAGGAGGATGATGTCCTCATCCCACAGCTCCATGACAACTATGACTTGTTGTTCAGCCATGTGCCACAGCATGCCCAGCAGCAGGATGACCTGTGGCAGGATCTACGCAGGAGGGTGAACAATGTGGGTGGCCATAACCGCACCTCCCAGCATTTGCGCAGACACTGCATGGACCTGATACGACATGCAAAACAGCGTGCCACTGCAATCACTAGGGGAACAAGGTGGAACAGGTGGTGGGCCACCAACCCAGCCCCCACTCACACACACCGTGGAGCTACTGGCCAGTCTAGGGACACCCAGGGAACAGCATCCAGAAACACTAGCTGCCATCGTGGAGGTGGGTGTCTCCCAACCAATGAGCCTGGAGTTGCCTGGTAAGTCAGTAATGCACATATGGCTATTATATCCCATGTAGTTACATGTGTCACTGTACATAATGTAAAGTAACAACATATGCCAGGTATGTGGACACACATGCTGCATAGTACAGTATGCTATGTTGTGTATGCACACATGTGCATACTATATGCTATTATACAGGTGAATGTGTGCACATGCACAGTGCAACCTGTGGCTGTCATACAGTCATGGATAATGTTCATACTGGTGTGTCACCCCTATACAGGTACCTCTAGCGTGCTGCACAGACATGGGTCCATTGCAAGTGAGACTGTCATCAGTATCAGGCATGTTACAGTGTAGATCTATTTGCCATGTGGCCAGTTAACACTTGCACACCTGATGTTTATTCCAGTCACGATATACAGGTTGCACCACCATGCATTCACACATGCCACCCATGTGCAATATATGCAAACGTAATGATACACAGACTTGAAACCACAGTACTTGTCATTGCGACATGTGTGGTCAGCTGTGCATACAACGGTGGAGGTGTTCTACAATGGAGGCATATGTAGTATGCATTGGAACAACATGTGTGATACACACACAGTACCACACAGTGAGCTGTGATATGGGCAGCCCACAAGTGTCACCATTGTGTCATATGCCCCTGCATCGGGGTGCACACATTTTGATGTGCCACCTGACATGTCCCAGACATGTAGTGTTCTGTCTGCAATATTGTCACACTATCACATGACCTATACCCCACATACCAAACATACAACCAGTTGTCTGCATAGACCTGTGGAATGTAACATATCTGAAATGTATGGGTGTATGTGACATGGGACCACACAGACATGTGGAGAAGATGCCCATCACACACAATTGGCCACCACATGTGCACACATGGCCATGGGGGATGGCCAGAGACATGTAGCCACACAGTACATGGGATGTGTATACACCCTGTTGCACATTGTCCACACATGGTCTAATTATAGCCTTAGTTGACCAATTATACAGTTGATGTGGTACAGTGGGCAACCTAAAAGACTGTGCACAACTACTGGAGGTGTCACTGAAGTCTACCATATACGATCTGTCGAACATCATGACTGTGTTGCAGTTATGGCTATGCAATGTGTACATATTATGCATTCTACAGCAACATACATGCCTCATGTTACCATGCAATGGCACAGTGTCTGTACTTCACACTGTATAGCAATGTAGATGGCTCACACTACCCTCCTGTGCTCATGCACATTTGCTAAACATGCATTCTATCTGTAGGGAATACACACAACACTGCAATGTGAAGCCCATTATGATACTGTACATGTGTCAGGACACCATTGTGTCAAACATGTATGCATGTTAATGCACATGTCAGCAAATTACATGTCAAGGTCACGGCAGACATGTGTACTGTTATCCTGTTCTGGCCCACATGGTGTATCACGGAGATGCATGCATACTACCATGATTGTGTGAACTGCATGGCTACTGATATGACACCTGCTTGCTGTAGTGTGCACCCCAGGGAGGTATGCTTACTAACACTATTAATGTCTGAGCTGCATGCCCTCTGCTCTATCGCAGGCATGCTGCATGCCATCTGACAAATCACATGCATGGTGTGTGTGTGTGTGTGTGTGTGTGTGTGTGTGTGTGTGTGTGTGTGTGTGTGTGTGTGTGTGTGTGTGTGTGTGTGTGTGTGTGTGTGCCTGTGTCTATTGTACTTTACAGTATTTCTTTGCATTCACAGGTGATGTAGGTGCGTTACCCTCCTGCGGTCCATCTGATGTTAGTGTCCCCACAGATACTAGCGGTGATGAACATATGCATGAGGTACAGGCAGGGTTGTCAGGGGCTGAATCTGTGCCAATGGTTACCATCCCAGCTATGCCCCCCTCTTCCCCGCACACAGTTCTGCTGCCAACACATACCGCATCACCGGTGGCCATAGAGGAAGGACAGTCAGCGTCTGCTGGCGTGGAACAGGAACGTGTGGTGGCTACAGAAGGTGTGTATACACACCATGGTGTCAGTGTAATGACTGCAGATGTGCCACACAGGCATGTGGCCGGTGCTGCTCATAGGAGGACCTCTGGCAGACATGCACCTGCAGCACAGAGCGCAGCAGCTGGTATCACCAGACGCATGTTCCAGACTGTAATGGCGGCACAGGCATGTGCTGAATGGCAGAACAGAGAAGGGCAGAGGCTGCAGAGGGCTGCTATCCATACCCTAAATGACAACATCCAGGCATTGGCAAATGCTCAACAGCAGATTGCTAATGTTCTGGATAGGCGACTAGGTGAAATGGTTGGAATCCTTGACTGAGGCATGGCAATCCGTGAGTGGGAGTTGTCTGTGCTGGAACACGTGGTAGGAGTGAGGCGTAGGCCACATGGACGTAGGCCAGCAACACCACCTAGTGTAGGTCGACGTGACCGTGCCACCTCACATGCCCACTCCCATAGTGCCGGTAGCAGTAGCAGTGCAGCTGCTGCTGTGCTGTCAACACCAGGACACAGCAGGCCACATGGACGTGGCCCTGGACGGTCTCAGCGGGGACACGTTTCCAGCGGACATGTGTCGTCGGACAGTAGCTACTCTGTACCTCCACCTGGTAGTGCCCGTGCAACCCCAGGCAGGCACAGGTCACATGGCCGTGGACGGACACAGTGAGCTGTACAACCTGCACTGTACAATCTGGGGCTGCCAATTATACCCTGTGTAGGCATCACAAATGGCAAAACTGTGCACACACATACACGCACACAGCTAACACAACTGTAGGGCTCCACATCATCCACATGCATTCTGCACAGATATGCCAAGTCAACTCACCGGCCCTTACATACACACATGATGTTATCCATTGGTGCAGCCTATGCCCCTGGCAAACATATCACCCTGTGCATATGATGAAGCCTGTGCTGCATCCCTGTCATCCACACCATCGGTGCAGGGTTATGCACAAATATTTTGATGCACATGGTGAACAGCATAGTGAGAGGTGTATGTAATACCTGTGTATGCGTAGTGAGGGATGTGTATGTTGCAGTTGTTGTGTGTGAATACTGAGTTGTGTATGTGACATAGGTTGTGTACTGTCGACATGCATCAGTCACACCATGTAGTGCAGATGCAGCATGCATTGTGATGTGTTCATGGTATGTGTCTCGGTTACATCTGTAGCACCATGTTGGTTGTGATACCCTGGTTCCCTCCTATGGTGTACTTGCATGTGCCTACAGGTATCAGTGTTTGCAGTCCCCCACGTGTAACTGTGGAGTACACACAGGCACGTCTGGCAATATCAGCATGCTACATGTGCCCTCATCCTGACTGTTGGACACACAAACATGACACAGATGTCCGCACATATACTGCACCTGATGCATGTGGTCGGTGCCACAGGCTACACTGGACAAAGACGTGACGTGCATAGCAGGACACATTACAGGTATGGTGACATGGTGCAGGGGTTGTACACTGCGGCCTGGCCAATGATGATGTGAGGTGTCACTTGGTAGCTGGAGGCCACACTGTGCAGCAGTAGAACCCGTAACAGTACATGAACATGGCCGCAGTCACGGGGTGTACACCACTATAACACACACCCCATAGTGTGCAGCTGGGGACCCTTGCCTGTGTGGTCATCACCCTCACAGTACTATGCACCCACACGAAGTGTCACAGAGAAGGGACATGCACAGGTAGCCAGTATGGCTGGGACCTATGGCATCAACAAGGTTGTGCAATGCATCACCATTACAGGTTAGTCAACACATGGGGCCAGTGATAATTTCCCACCGTATATTAGCATACACACTCACACCAAGCACCAGACATACATACAGATACACACACACTGTGGTGACCACACATGTGTATACGGACAGCCGATGTCTGTGATGCATATCACCGGCGAACGTCATGCTTCCCACACTGACGTTTGTACAGTTCTCTACAATGGTGTACAGGGATGTGTAGCAACTGGGACATATTCCCCGTGATATGTGGCATCCCTGGTCACACATTCGGGCACACGTGGCAGTGCTGGGAATGATACACCAGCCATATGATGACACGTTTGCTGGACATGCAGCGGTATTGATTGCATTATGTGTACCAACGCTATATCTGGCAAATGTGCTGCTATATACACATGGGAGGTTGTAGGTGTTACAGGTGCCATATGACATATAGTTGTTAACACCTGACCGCTGTGTATGCATTATGTCAGCACCGTCACGTAACAGCAACATAGCGTGCAGTTAGCACATGGCATGATAGGATGGTGTGTGACACAACTGTGAGCCACACCCTGCACACATACATCTAGACAGGTGGTTCACCACGTTATGTACACACATCCCTCCATACGTGCTGTTTGCATGTCACTGTATACAGATGTCAATGATGGGTCTGCATTGCGTCTGCATGTCGTAGGTAGGTGCAACTATGTTACGGACATCGGCCACTGCACATGCATGTTTGCTGCATGCACAGTACAGATGTCACATGTGTCTCCTGTTGCCATGTTTGTATGCATTGCTATTGTTGGACATGTGTGTTGACATACATAACACATGGACTGCGGTATGATATCACGGGTGTCACAGGCAACCAGTACAAGGGTATGTGTCCCGGTCAACACTGCTATCCCCTGTAGTGTGAGCATTCAACAGACATGGGCCCACCTTCAATTCTCATGTGTAGCATTGATTAGGCCAATGTTATGCGCGAGGTACATCAAAGGCCATGTATGTATGTGTTGTGTGTGCAGTCCATGCACACATCCACACAATCACATGTATGACGTACCCAGACGTGTTCATTGGTGTACAGCAACAGTCAGGTGTCACAGCTGTGTAGGGGCCATGGTATGTCTTGAGCCGACCTGTTCATGTATACTGGTATCATTGCAATGCATAACACCTGTTGGATCCCTGTTGGTACGTGTGTACTCTGCACAGCTGGTGTGCACCACTGTACAGCCCAGTGGTCATGTGTCACATGGTGTTGTGGGACCATAAGACTGTGTAGTGCTGCACCAACGACATGGTGCTGACTTGACAGCTACAGTGTACACTGCAGTGTGTACGTGTGTGACCTGCACCTGTGACAGCTGTGATGGCAGCAGTGTGTGTACAGGTCACTGCATGTGTGACCGCCCTATGCGTGAGGGCAGTTATAGCTTACTGTGCCCTTCTGTCTGTACACTCCATCTGCATGCAAGATTGCCCTTTGCAACTGCTAAGTGTGTGAGCATGCCCAGTATGCCATTGTGTAGATGGACACACAGTACATTCCACACTGCACCCCTCCGTGATTAGACTCCGTGTGCATGCAAGATGGCCCTTTGCAACAGCTAAGTGTGTGAGCATGCCCAGTACGCCATTGTGTAGATGGACACACAGTACATTCCAAACAGACATGTGATACTAAGCGTGGGCATGGCCATTGACATCCTGTATAGCCATAGTGGTCATCCAGGCACCAGATGTCCAATTTCAATGTCACGATGGATGCCTACATTGAACACACTTGTTGCTCTCTTGAAGGGTGTACTGTCTGTGGTGCATCCCGTATCTATTCAGTGTTGTTGTGCTCCATAGATATTTAGTTGGCCCGCTGACAGCACTGGCGTGTTTGTGCACGCCTACCTTGGGACGGTAATATGCTTTCAGACCGCTCTCTAAACATTCCCTATCGGCATCTTTGCCTTTGCGGATGATGTCACCCATCTAGAAGTATGCCTCTGTAAGTGCTGTGTTCAGTAATCCCGGTAGCTGCTCTGTAAATGCGTAATGCTGTAGTGTGTTAGAATAGGTAGGTGTGTGTTCAACTCCCAGCCCTTGCAAGTGTGTGTGTGCATGTGTTTCCAGCTGCCTGCAGACACAGTAATGCTTTTAGATGCCTCAGAACACATACATTCCCTATCGGCGTCTTTGCCTTTGCGGATGATGTCACCCACCTAGAAGTATGCCTCTGATAGTGCTGTGTTCAGTAATCTCGGTAGCGCGTTCTGTAAATGCGTAATGCTGTAGTGTGTTAAAGTAGGTAGGTGTGTGTTCAACTCCCGGCCCTTCCAAGTGTGTGTGTGTGTGTGTGTTTCCAGCTGCCTGGGGACACAGTAATGCTTTTAGATGCCTCACAACACATACATTCCCTATCGGCGTCTTTGCCTTTGCGGATGATGTCACCCACCTAGAAGTATGCCTCTGAGAGTGCTGTGTTCAGTAATCTCAGTAGTGCATTCTGTAAATGCGTAATGCTGTAGTGTGTTAGAGTAGGTAGGTGTGTGTTCAACTCCCAGCCCTTCCAAGTGTGTGTGTGTGTGTGTGTGTGTGTGCATGTGTTTCCAGCTGCCTGGGGACACAGTAATGCTTTTAGATGCCTCACAACACATACATTCCCTATCGGCATCTTTGCCTTTGCGGATGATGTCACCCACCTAGAAGTATGCCTCTGGGAGTGCTGTGTTCAGTAGTCTTGGTAGCGCATTCTGTAAATGCGTCATGCTGTAGTGTGATAGGGTAGTTAGGTGTAGGTTCGATTCCCAGGCCTGCCAGATGTGTGTGTGTGTGCATGCTCCCATCCGCCTGGGGACTCAGGTTATGCTTTTAGATGCTTTGCAACACAGATGTATCCTGCTGCCATCTTTGTCTTTGTGGATGTTGACACGCACCTAGTAGAATGCCTGTGTGTCTGCTGTGTTTAGTAGTCTCGGTAGCGTGTTCTGTAAATGCGTCATGCTGTAGTGTGATAGGGTAGTCATGTGTAAGTTCAATTACCAGCCCTGCCACGTGTGTGTGTGTGTGTATGTCTGTATCTCTCTCTCTCTCTCTCTATATATATATATATATATAATTTATTTTCTGCCCATAACCCTGCTCTTGCATGGACAGCTGACTGTTTCATGCATCGCATATTTGCATAGCTTTCACATACCAATGGGGTATGTTGCAACTCCCAACATTGTCCATGCAACGTCCATGTTACGGGCGGTGTTACACGCCCTTACAGGCGTTTGCTGTATATCTTGGCAGACATCTATCCTTGCTGTACTATCACTGTACTCGTACACCGGAGGCTTCATGCATCATGGCCTAGTTTTGATGTGTGTATGTCTATTTGTGCTGTGTGCATGGCTGTGGGTATGTCCCAGTATCATCATTTGTAAAGGTGACAGCCCTAAAGGTTCTTCATGTAGACTGCTGTGTCATTTGACATGTCAGCACATACCTGCGGACAGTACTGCACGTCCTACTGCAGCGCATTTCATACCTTCATGCTATCTTGCAGTCGATATTGCTGTTTCCTCACACATGTATCTGTTTCTGTTCATACCACTCCACCTCCTAGAGCAAGTTGCTGGACAAGGCCTTATCTGATAGTGGGACACATAGGGGCAGTATTGACAAGTTGCTCTTACAAACGTAAATAATTGACACAATAATAGGTTTTGCATTAGTATGGCTTTTCTGTCGGATTTGGTGTCTTACGCACATGTTTGTCATTATTTCATGTCTTCAGTTATCATGGAAGTGCCAGAATGTTACTGTTACGTGGAACACACCAAACATATGAGGCAGAACGCTGCACATTCATTGTAAATCTGTACAGTTGCGGAGTATGTGTCTGTAACAAAATATCAACTTTCTGACACCAATACACACACTGTATGGCGGCATCACAGGCCACATGCCATTACATTTATATTGCAGGACACACCCACCCAGACAGTTGTATTCCTCACACAGGCCAACAGCTGCTTATCCACACTAATTGGTCTATCATGTACCGTATGTGTGCACCGGTATTTGTGCTTTCCGTCAGTGGCAGAGCTCACATACGTGTCTGGGGGACTGGACATTGTTACGGTGACACTGCATGACACCCTGAGGGACACATTACGTTTGTGTCTATTAACCTTCCACATTGACATTCACAGGGCATACGTTGTCATTCACATTTGTCGGTTTACATGCGTGTGACTTGTACATGTTTTCTCATTTGTCCTGATATCTTTCTTCTCACCTGTCCACCTAGTATCACTAGTTCTGTACATGTATTTTGGACAGGTTACCTTCATACCCCTAACCTGTACACATTATGGGTAAACGCCCTGATGTTTGACCTTGTTACATTTGACATAGTGATGTGCCTTTCTGGTAAATTGCTGGCAAGGCATTACGGACTGTGCAGTAGATAATAGTGACTGACATTTCCATTACATGATTAGTGGGGCCCCAACCCCAGTGGTCATGTGTCACATGGTGTTGTGGGTCCGTAAGACTGTGTAGTGCTGCACTGATGGCGTGCTGGCTTGACAGCTACAGTGTACACTGCAGTGTGATCGTGTGTGACCTGCACCTGTGACAGCTGTGATGGCAGCAGTGTGTGTACAGGTCACTGCATGTGTGACCGCCCTATGCGTGAGGGCAGTTATAGCTTACTGTGCCCTTCTGTCTGTACACTCCATCTGCATGCAAGATTGCCCTTTGCAACTGCTAAGTGTGTGAGCATGCCCAGTATGCCATTGTGTAGATGGACACACAGTACATTCCACACTGCACCCCTCCGTGATTAGACTCCGTGTGCATGCAAGATGGCCCTTTGCAACAGCTAAGTGTGTGAGCATGCCCAGTACGCCATTGTGTAGATGGACACACAGTACATTCCAAACAGACATGTGATACTAAGCGTGTGGGCATGGCCATTGACATCCTGTATAGCCATGGTGGTCATCCAAGCACCAGATGTCCAATTTCAATGTCACGATGGATGCCTACATTGAACACACTTGTTGCTCTCTTGAAGGGTGTACTGTCTGTGGTGCATCCTGTATCTATTCAGTGTTGTTGTGCTCCATAGATATTTAGTTGGCCCGTTGACAGCAATGGCGTGTTTGTATGCCTACCTTGGGGACGGTAATATGCTTTCAGACCGCTCACTCTCTAAACATTCCCTATCGGCATCTTTGCCTTTGCGGATGATGTCACCCATCTAGAAGTATGCCTCTGTAAGTGCTGTGTTCAGTAATCCCGGTAGCGCGTTCTGTAAATGCGTAATGCTGTAGTGTGTTAGAATAGGTAGGTGTGTGTTCAACTCCCAGCCCTTGCAAGTGTGTGTGTGCATGTGTTTCCAGCTGCCTGGGGACACAGTAATGCTTTTAGATGCCTCACAACACATACATTCCCTATCGGCGTCTTTGCCTTTGCGGATGATTTCACCCACCTAGAAGTATGCCTCTGAGAATGCTGTGTTCAGTAATCTCAGTAGCGCATTCTGTAAATGCGTAATGCTGTAGTGTGTTAAAGTAGGTAGGTGTGTGTTCAACTCCCGGCCCTTCCAAGTGTGTGTGTGTGTGCATGTGTTTCCAGCTGCCTGGGGACACAGTAATGCTTTTAGATGCCTCACAACACATACATTCCCTATCGGCGTCTTTGCCTTTGCGGATGATGTCACCCACCTAGAAGTATGCCTCAGAGTGCTGTGTTCAGTAATCTCGGTAGTGCATTCTGTAAATGCGTAATGCTGTAGTGTGTTAGAGTAGGTAGGTGTGTTCAACTCCAGCCCTTCCAAGTGTGTGTGTGTGTGCGTGTGTTTCCAGCTGCCTGGGGACACAGTAATGCTTTTAGATGCCTCACAACACATACATTCCCTATCGGCATCTTTGCCTTTGCGGATGATGCCACCCACCTAGAAGTATGCCTCTGGGAGAGCTGTGTTCAGTAGTCTTGGTAGCGCGTTCTGTAAATGCGTCATGCTGTAGTGTGATAGGGTAGTTAGGTGTTGGTTCGTTTCCCAGGCCTGCCAGATGTGTATGTGTGTGCATGCTCCCGTCCGCCTGGGGACTCAGGTTATGCTTTTAGATGCTTTGCAACACAGATGTATCCTGCTGCCATCTTTGTCTTTGTGGATGTTGACACGCACCTAGTAGAATGCCTGTGTGTCTGCTGTGTTTAGTAGTCTCGGTAGCGTGTTCTGTACATGCGTCATGCTGTAGTGTGATAGGGTAGTCATGTGTAGGTTCGATTACCATCCCTGCCGCATGTGTGTGTGTGTATGTCTGTATCTCTCTCTCTCTATATATATATATATATATAATCTATTTTCTGCCCATAACCCTGCTCTTGCATGGACAGCTGACTGTTTCATGTATCGCATATTTGCATAGCTTTCACATACCAATGGGGTATGTTGCAACTCCCAACATTGTCCATGCAACGTCCGTGTTACGGGTGGTGTTACACGCCCTTACAGGCGTTTGCTGTATATCTTGGCAGACATCTATCCTTGCTGTACTATCACTGTACTTTCAGACACCGGAGGCTTCATGTATCATGGCCTAGTTTTGATGTGTGTATGTCTCTTTGTGCTGTGTGCATGGCTGTGGGTATGTCCCAGTATCATCATTTGTAAAGGTGACAGCCCTAAAGGTTCTTCATGTAGACTGCTGTGTCATTTGACATGTCAGCACATACCTGCGGACAGTACTGCACGTCCTACTGCAGCGCATTTCATACCTTCTGCGTTATCTTGCAGTCGATATTGCTGTTTCCTCACACATGTATCTGTTTCTGTTCATACCACTCCACCTCCTAGAGCAAGTTGCTGGACAAGGCCTTATCTGATAGTGGGACACATAGGGACAGTATTGACATGTTGCTCTTACAAATGTAAATAGTTGACACAATAATAGGTTTTGCATTAGTATGGCTTTTCTGTCGGATTTGGTGTCTTACGCACATGTTTGTCATTATTTCATGTCTTCAGTTATCATGGAAGTGCCAGAATGTTACTGTTACGTGGAACACACCAAACATATGAGGCAAAACTCTGCGCATTCATCGTAAATCTGTACAGTTGCGGAGTATGTGTCTGTAACAAAATATCAACTTTCTGACACCAATACACACACACTGTATGGCGGCATCACAGGCCACATGCCATTACATTTATATTGCAGGACACACCCACCCAGACAGTTGTATTCCTCACACAGGCCAACAGCTGCTTATCCACACTAATTGGTCTATCATGTACCGTATGTGTGCGCCGGTATTTGCGCTTTCCATCAGTGGCAGAGCTCACATACGTGTCTGGGGGACTGGACATTGTTACGGTGACACTGGATGACACCCTGAGGGACACATTACGTTTGTGTCTATTAACCTTCCACATTGACATTCACAGGGCATACGTTGTCATTCACATTTGTCGGTGTACATGCGTGTGACTTGTACATGTTTTCTCATTTGTCCTGATGTCTTTCTTCTCACCTGTCCACCTAGTATCACTAGTTCTGTACATGTATTTTGGACAGGTTACCTTCATACCCCTAACCTGTACACATTATGGGTAAACGCCCTGACGTTTGACCTTGTTACATTTGACATAGTGATGTGCCTTTCTGGTAAATTGCTGGCAAGGCATTACGGACTGTGCGGTAGATAATAGTGACTGACATTTCCATTACATGATTAGTAACACTAATAACATCCATATTCATGGGTATGCCAGTATTCTCACAACGTTCTGACTTTGTCTGGGGTATATCTAATATAGTCCCTATTTGTATTTCATGTACTATGCCAGCTGTGTTATTCTGACAGTTTGCCAGTTATGGGTACCATCTTGGTCGTACGCATGTCCATCCATGATAATCGCCTACATGACACTGATATAGGGCCCTACATATTGCCAAAATGGTTTCCGCAATATCCAGTGGATGGTTTGCCCCATTATTGAGAATATAGGTGTGTGCTATACCCACATCACTCCCACGGGGCGGGCCTACGAAATCCCTGCCAAACAACACCTAGGCCCATTTCTGCATACCCATGATTCCCATACCTGACAACCCTCTACAGTACCCATTACACGTGTTTAATGTGTGCGTTACTGAAATGTGGAGACACTTATATGCACTCCCCACTCTCCGGATATCAGTTCGTACATCATACATTCTATCGACAAATGTGTCATCACCCTTGCACCTGATACTGTTGCATGTACAGCTATTTCGTATTTGCTGCTGTCACTTCTTTTGTGTCAATGTCGGTTGACACTACATATGATTCAATTTATGGAGTCCTGCAATGGACACCTATCTGCATGTTTAAAGTGTAGAACTTGCTGGACTGTCACTTTCTGGCCAATGTTTTTGAATGCTGCGGTTTATTCACCTTTCCTGCATGTCTGTTTGTCTACCCATATTAGATATAACGTCGCCTATTAATGTACATATGTCATATCTACGGGACATAAGTCTGTTGTGTATACATATATACATGTACAATCCTCATTTCATAACTTGCTTTGGTTTACGTCTGTGGATTATGTGTATACACATATATCTATATCCATACCATACCATACCTTTCCACTATACAGATTGTCGCAGAGTGTACAGCTGCTTGCCCCTTTATCTTCGCTGTGTTTTACATAAACCTGTGTCTATCTGGCAATGTAGTGGCATTTCATTTGAGACTTACAGTGGGGATTTCTGGCAAGCAGTTCAGGTTACGACTGCATACCCTTCAGAGAATCCATGCTACTGACACACCCGTTATTCTATCCACTTTCTATGTTTGTTCTGGCACATATCTGGGGTTTGTCCCTATTTGTACTGGTAGTTTGCATGGCTTTGTCCGGTTTCATACTTTACGAGGTTAACAGGTTTGAGCCATGTATAACTAACGTGGGGGAAACAGCATTCATTTACTATGCTGTGAGCGGATCACACACGCACAGGCGCACTTGCATTTCCTTATTGTGGGTTACACGCGGGCGCGCATACATATCCTTATTGAGGGTTACATATGTTTACTAAGTCTTTGTGCTTACATGGGCTTTATTACTTGTGACAGTACCAGTAATTATCTGTAACCTGGTTAATGGACGTTTGCGAAACACATGTTCACCTTTACATATTTAACTGTCTGTACAGCACAGACGCATTCATTACACTTTCACATTATATGTGCTGTAGTCGTTGTTCAACCGGGACTGCATTCACGTTGGCCGGATGCTGTAACCAGTATACGTTTGGTGTTCTGACTCATTTATATGCATACCCATAGTACATAGCTACATTAACATATGCCTCACCGCTTCACTTACGTCACAGGCATCCATTCTCCTGCTGGGAAAAATGCGGTACTACATGTTACACATTTCCTATTCCCTACTGCTCTGGACCCAAGCTGCATATTTCATCACTGCAGGGATATTCAGAACCCAAAGGCTTATATTCCTGACACATACAGGTCTTTAATTGTCAGGGTGTTCATGTGGTGATCTGGGTTTAGGCTTGTCCGACTGGTGAACGGAACTGCCCTGACCGTGTTCAAATGTCAGACAAAGCACATGGACAGGGATTGTCCATTTTAAACATTTAATCTGTTTACAGACACAGGTGTTTGGGCCTGTCAGCAGCTTATGATGTTGGCAATACATAATGTGGGTGGGGGTGGTTATGATACATAATCCACGGTGAGTGGTGTTCCCATTCACATTTGACTATTTCCTGTATTCATTCTTACGAGGGTTATTATTTTGCACATGACGTAACTATGAATTAACTATGGGTATGCAGTAGTACAGTCAACAGTATATATGTACTGACCTCTGTAATACTGGGGACTACCCCACATCCTTCACAACATTTCCTGCTTATGTACATACTATTATTCTGTGAACTTTCGAAGCTTGTTAGAGCAGTAGTTACATCTGTCCCTATTTGTCCACCCATCCTTTTAGGCTTTGTCCAGGTTTTGTTGCTGTAATAGGTTGAGAGGTGGTGTCGGTATGTGATTGAGTTGAATATATACTGTCGATAATTCAGTGGGGAGTAGGGTTACCACTTGTTCCTCTTTGTGAGGGGAGGTCCCACTTTGGACAGTTGTGTCCTGCGATGACACCTAAGACATGGCAAATGTCCTGTGATTTTATGACAATAATATATTTCTTATTTTCTGTACTAGTTGCATGATACAGGTATTTTGTATCTGGTACACATAACTATTATTTGGGATAGCATAAGCTATTCAAATGCTATGGCATAAGCTTTTATCTTGGCATACACGTGTAATTCTGTCCTTTGCACTGGCCGGGGGTATGTTTTATCCTGCAGATTCTCACATTTCTACAAGGGATGTCCCACCTTGGCCATCTGAACAGGTGGCAACCCTAGTGGGGTGACCTGCATGGTGGACAGCTGTTCCATCCTGCGTAGTATGAATTGCATGTCTGTGTAGAAACTGAACAGTACCGTGACTACACATGCATGTTTTGTCCAGATGTGTACAGTAATGGACACCGTGGCGTGTAAACAACTCTGAGGTTTCAACAGGTTACTTATCCCACGTGGGATGTACACACATTTTGCCGTAACATTAACGTGCGGGCATTTGGATTTACATACCTGTGATGGGATGTTTACAATCGTGGGATACATATTTGCAATCCGGACACTGCCTAGGATGATACTTCCTACTACATATGGGGAATACTCGCTATGTGCAGGTGTACGGATGCGCAAGGCTGGTAGCTGGATTTGGTGGACATTCGGACATGGGTGCGGGTTATGTGCTATACTGGGGTTGTTGCGTATTGCATTTGCATGCATGGGTTCTACTTTTGGATATCCCGGTTCCGCATATAGCATCCTATGTGTATGTGACGGTTATGTTCCTGTTCATGTGTATAGCACATTTTAATATACATATGTTTGTGTGTGTTTGGTATACAATTTGGACTGTCAGGTTTCTTTACGGTTGTTATATAGCCACAACTGCCCTGCTGTGTACTATCACTACCACTGTGGGACTGCTGGTGACCATACCCATGGGACTAGATGTGTGTATTGGGGCGCGCTGACATGATGCGCTTCACTTCCACTGGGTATAACTTCTGACAGTGCAGTACATTACGGACAAATGATTTTAAATATCATTTGTTCCATGGACGGAAACTTATATTATGTTGCGTGCATTTCTGTTTGGTTCTCCATTTTGTGTGGCCGGGAACTGTCTTGCATGCTTTGCATACGTTTCATTATCCACGGACACTGATAGGTGCGATTACTATTGCAGGCAGGCTATAATATTCAGCAGTTTAGGTTGCTCATCGCCAGCCGACACTGACACGCCTCCGGGCGCAGCTTAGTAACACCCCATGCACTCGCGCACATGTCCTATGCACGTGGATGTGGTAGCGGTGCACCTTCATTAATATGCATATGGCGCTACTACACCATTTATACGCCACACAGCCGGCGCAGGCCTTGCACCGAGCTTCATGAATCCGGCGGCATATTATGTGACAACATATGTTACAATTATTACAAGGTGTAGTACCCAGAGACATTTATTTTGTATGTATTTTGCCAATGTGAGAACCTCTAACCACAAAGGTTTATATGCTTTATTCCATCTACAACTGATGTCTTGATTTCCCTAATTTCTTAGTTGAGGAGACCCCAGAATTTAGCCCAGAACACAAGTTGGAGTATTATTTTCCAAACATGTTATGGGATGCTTATAAATAAGTTGCACACTTGGACTTCCAGCCTTTGGAGACAATGGCAGGCAGTCAGATTTAAAGTCTCTTCAAGAGAAATATTCTTCCTTTTGCAACAAAAGGCTCCACTAAAAAGAAGGATTTTTAACCAATCCCAGGCATAAATCAGGATCTAGGCTATTATTAGTAAGAAAACGTAGCATACACTAGATAGACTGCGCCTACAATATTGTTAGATTTCTTCAATACTAAGCAGCAAATCACACCAACTGGGCTA
Source organism: Protopterus annectens (assembly GCF_019279795.1). Lineage (NCBI taxonomy): Eukaryota > Metazoa > Chordata > Ceratodontiformes > Protopteridae > Protopterus > Protopterus annectens. The sequence continues at coordinate 721,401,984 of NC_056731.1, forward strand.
GAGTCAGAGGAACAAGTATATAATCCAACAGGAACAAAGTTAATAAAATTCCTCCACACAACTCAGCAGCTTAAGAATAATTGCTTTATTAGTAAAAGTAAGCGCTTTCGCGTTCTGGTCCGAACGCTTCCTCAGACTTTAATAAAATCACTTTAAACAACTACTGCTAATATGGGTCTATATTAGATCAGCGAACACTTAAAAAAGCGAACGCTGATTGATTGAACTTATGTAAGCGAAAGCTTACAATCTGGAACTGTCAGAACAGCGATTTTTTTCCCCTAGGAAAAAAATCGCTGATCCAAAACACATACACACAACACAACACAAGCACACCAAACAAACAGCAATCCACACACATACACCTAAAATCTGACACCTAACCCTACACTAAACTATACACACACCACTAACTATCCACTTACCTTAACCCAAACCCTAACTCTAAGGTCCGTCACTATCGCACACTCACCTCACCCGCTCCTTAACCCTAACTCACCTAACCCGCCCTAACCCTCACGTCCACACAATCGCACACATACCTAACCCGTGCCCTAACCCTAACTCACCTAACCCGCCCTAACACTCACATCCACACAATCGCACACTTACCTGAACCTGACCAGTAAGTTTCCACCACAGCACTGAAAATACTGAAGCAACAGAAACGGACAACCGAATTCTTTCCCTAGACAAAAATTCGGGTTTCTGTTGCTTCAATATTTTAAACATTCGCTTACATAAGTTTGATCAATCAACGTTCGCTTTTTTAAGCATTCACTGATCTAATATAGACCCTATTAATATAGAGGGCAGCCATTAAAGACAACCTATAGAATGCCTAGCTTAATTACGACATCATCATTCTATGAACCCCCCCCCATCAAGTTGTCAACAATGCTGCAACTAGAAACTGAAGACTACTGAATGCCAAAGTCATCATGTTCAACATCATAACAGTCAAAACAGGAAAACACTCAACTGACGTGCAAAACATATATATCATTTACAGTTTATCCTAAAAATGCACTCATACATAAATAACTATATCCGCTTATAACAAAACATCAAATTCTAAAATGAATAGTAACTACTCCCAACCATACATGCTGTATAAAACATATGCAAGATAATATCTCGAATTCTTGGTCAAAGCCAAGTGAAAATAGTGCTTTTCTGGGAGCTATATAACAAATTCAGTAAAGCCTCATATTATATAAGCAGTAAACAAGAACTGGTGGCATAAAATGCTCTGTAAATCCTGACTTCCTAAACAAATATTGCTTACTTAGCTCCAGATTTCTTCATGCTAGTGCACTTTAATGGCTCAATTTTTAGCTGAGTGTTTTCCTGTTTTGACTGTTATGATGTTGAATATGATGAGTTTGGCATTCAGTAGTCTTCAGTTTCTGGTTGCAGCATTGTTAACAGCTTGATGGGGGGTTCATAGAATGATGATGTTATTAAGCTAGACATTCTATAGGTTGTCTTTAATGACTGCCCTCTATATTAGTAGTAGTTGCTTAAAGTGATTTTATTAAAGTCTGAGGAAGCATTCAGACCAGAACTTTTACTAATAAAGCAATTATTTTTTCAGCTGCTGAGTCGTGTGGAGGAATTTTATTAACTTTGTTGCTGTTAGATTTCTTCAATAGTTCAAACCAGATTGTTGCTGAAGTGCAGGAAAAACTTGGTGCAGAATACTCTATTAGCAGCATGTGCTCAGATTCCCAGGGGGAGGAAAGCTTCTGTAAACAATAATTTGCTACAATTTAAAACCTACTTCCAAAATTATATATACTAGTCATGATAGATCATATTTTAAGCTTTATCCAGATTTCTTTCCAGGTATGCTAAGTAGACTTATAGTATTACATATACCAGCCTACTGTGTACAGCAGAGTACACTAACAGAATGCATGCCCACTGTATGCTAGGTAGAACTGGCACTGGTGCTGGGTTTGGAAGGGGATGTGCATGCAGTATGCTGAGCAAGCAGATGGTTGCACCTTGCATGGATGTCAGTGATATGGCAATGGGCATAGTAATAAAGGAGGATAAAGCTGCAGATGTGAGATACACTGTGACACATGAAATGCTAGAGGGTTAGGCAGAGGCAGGCATACAATGCTTTCCCTGGCAGCACTGTTACTTTGTACTGGTTGTATGGGTAGGGCATAAAGGCAGCCTGCATACACAGTACATTTCCATCAGGTGCTCTGTATCCTAGTAGTATGTTTTTCCATTACTAGCAGCAATAGTAGAATACATGGCATATATTTACTCCTGTGTCTAGAGAAATGTTCGACATTACCTCCAAAAAGTGACTCCATTTTCCTTTAATTACCCAGGAGCTGAAAACATAAATTAAAAGGAAAATGCATATGAGTCACATGTCCAGCTTTTGGATGGGTAGTTACATTGCTTTAATATGCACCTTACTATACAGCTGATGGACACTTCCTAACCTCCTCTTCCCAGGGTCTCAGAACATCAAGTTGGTGCCTTTTCAGGTTATTCTAGAGGTCCCTACATGACTTACCTTAGAGAGGCATTGCCTGGCATCCATCTTATACTAGGGACCCTCACAAGACATCCTCAGTGTTTGCACTCAGTAGTCTATGTACATGAGATGCAGACAAATTATGAACTCTTTCAAGTACCGCTATGGAGCCCTGCCACACTAAACACCCTCAGCAACCAAGGCCACCTCACAGGCCAAAATCTACAGGAATATGGTAGCAAATTTATGTAGATGTACATTGCAGGCATCATGTAGCATACACCAATGAGCATCAAGGCAGTACAATTCTATGCATACATGCGTGGAGTGCAAGACTGGTGTTTGGGGTGTAAACAACAAGATCAACTGCTAGAATGTTGCATGTGCAAGCCGTAAGTCACTACATTAGTCCTTTGCTCCTCCAGGGGTTGTGAAACATGCTTACTACATCTGTGTGCCCAAAGGGGTAAATGATCCATCCATGCTTGTGCAATGCACTTTACAGCCATTCCTGCAGGTGCAGGATTAGGTGTGTGTGCCTCATAGCAAAGGCTTGATCAGTGTGCATTATGTAAATGTTGTGATTCAGTGACATTTACATCTGATCGGGTCATTAGAATGCGTGTTTCAATAACAGCCTTGAAATTGCATGACTGAAGTGGTCAACATACTATGAAATGTTTGTTGCATTGGAAACTATGAACCTATGAACAAATAACTTGGAGAGTGCAAAGGAGACATAAAACATGCATGACTCTACAACTGATGAAATTAGTGTCCAGGGCAGAGTAGAATCCTAGAACTGAATCTCATCACAAAAACGTCACTTGCTGGAGATTTGCTCTCTCTCATAGCAAAACCGTTATCATAATATATACTGAATGCTGTACAAACATTTATTTGAATACTGACAAAACAGTACTGTAAATGCTTACTCTCACAGCTGTGGCACAGTGCATACTTTCTGATTTATATAACAGGCTTAAAATTTCATGATGAAACAATTGAATCAAACCTGCTGTTGAAGTTATAGTTGTCATTAAGTGCAATCATTCAATTGGTTTTCCCTGTTTTATGCGCTTCTTCAGAAGTTAGAGTAAAGATAGCTGTGTTGGAGATCAATGGTCAAAGGCTCAGTGAAAATCAAAAGCAATTTAGCCAGCTAGAAAGCCAGTTAACTGTGACAGAATCAAAGGGCTTCTGTTATTAAGGGATCACAATTTTAACTATAATGTAATGGGTATAGCATTTTTACTCACATCACCATTCCAAGCTTTTTCTTCTCCTTTTGTACTATATGCTTCTTGAAATATAGCTACCATAGATGCATGTATATCTGCAAAAGTTAAAGGCAATTTAAAATACTCAGTATTTAATTTCTGTTGGATAAGCAATGCTGTTCATCCCAGGCCATGTATCATTTATGATTTCAGTTTTGACTGGGCATTGCATTTTTTACATCATTGTTTTCTAACTTATCATGAGCTAATATTGGTAGATAAAAGTCAGTTTTACTGTGTAGCATCAAGCTCCACAATACTGACACATACAAAATCATTTACATTTTTAAAACATCACACTCAAAAAGAAGTGACATACAAACAGTCACAAGTGTTCTTTTCTGCAAGGGGCTACTCTGCTACAATGAGGTTACATCCCCACAGCCCATCTCAATCTCTCTCTCTGTCTCAGTATATATATATATATATATATATATATATATATATATATATATATATATATATATACCGATTCCAAAGTTGACACAGCAGCCAATGTTTGAACAAGCCAGCCACTGCTTTCCCTTATGCCAACATCGTTAAACAGAAACCAGCAATTTCTTGGTCTCTCCACCAGAATTACAATACTCAACAAACAATGCTGTTTCTGATAAAATTAATAATAAGCATTGATAAACTACCATAATAACTGTAAAAAAAGATATTGGTCTATGTCAGATGATTATGCTATTAAAAAAATGTGTGCATCAATTTAATACAATTTTTTTTTTGTTATTTATTTATTTTTTTATAACTAAAGACCATTGGTTCCTTTCATTTTGTCACAATATTCTAATACATACATACAGCGTGGCTTCAGTTTGGAACCTTATCTCAGAGAGTGAGAAACTGCATTATATTTTACTGCAATATTTAAAATGTGCAAAGTGTTCTGAAGAACCAGTGATATTACATTTCTTTTTGACATATGAGACTCATGTTTGTCGTAATCAATAACTTGTTAGTAAGAAGTAAGGACAGTGACCAATATTTATAAAAAACGTACTGATTTGCTATAGTAAGCTTAAAACACCATACTGACAAATTAGCAAAATGGATTATTGTTGCTTTAATGGTGTGGTCTGTGAACTCAGAAGACTGGGGTAACAACTGGAATGCAAATTGAGGAAGTTTCTTCTTTAAGGGGGCAAAAACAGATTTGATAATTTTCTTGGGTGGCAAAAGCCAGGGTACCTATGATGAGACTGTGCCATGTACCAGACGTGACTTGTAAGAGAGTGAGCGAGCGACAAACCATGTACCTCTCAGATATCTATCACAATAAGCAAGTTACTACAGGGTGACATTTTAGCAGCTCCTAAACGTCCATCTAAGCTTTTACAGATAGTTGTTGAGTTGCAGACACTACCTTCCTAGCAAAGAAAAACACGTTTAATCCCTTCAAATATAAGGCAGCTGCAGAGTTACTATTTCTAATAAGGTTGACTGAGTTAGATGTGCTGCTTTCCAAAATGCTTTCACTGAAAATCTTCATGATCTGGTTGTGGAGATACCAGCCTCTTTTTGAATTAAGAATACAATTATCAACATATGTTATTCTGTCTGTACAGCTTACTCGCTGGTGTACTGGACCCAGGACCAAACAGACTGATTACTTCCTGTTTGACATTTCTGGAATCAGTAATTTTCCAGATTGTGCAGTTTGCTCGGAGGATGGTGGCCTTCCTTCCCACTTGCATTACTAGATACTGTCTTTAGCTATATTCATATTCATAAGCAATCTGCTAGTTCTTGTTGTACATGATTTGAAAAAGTGTCATTCTGTTTACTGACAATGATACTTAGAAAGTTGTGCATGTTCAAATAGAATCTTGTTTTTTTCTCATAATCTTTTAGAGCGATCTCAGTCCAGTTTTAGATACAGAGCTATCACTGAGACTGTCATTTGAACAACCATTACAAGTGAACAGTGGTGTTATCGTGCCTTGGCCTTTCTTGAATTTTTGTTGGCATTTGATTCCATGAAACATAACATATTGCTTGAATGAGTGGCCTGTCTTCTGCAGACCTTGAACGGTTCTCATACAACATCACAGGATGCACTAATGGCACTGTATTAAAGACAAATTCCTCATTGTAATACTCACTGCAGTATGGAGCTCTGTTATTATACAAATTATGTGCTACTATTGCTTCACCAATTAATGCTCCAGACACAATAACTTAAAAGAAGCCCACATGAATCACACATTATCAAAAAGAAAAGAAAAACTGACCCATCCCTTTCACACAGATCAACGTTTTTTGTTTTTGTTTTTGCTGGAGTTACGCTGACTGCACAAAATGTGAAAGTGAGGGTACACTCCCCCACACATACCAAACTTATATATACTAATACTGTGACCAAGAAACAATAGGGAAAGGAAGAAACTCCCCAAAACAGAGTACAGAAGTGCCATACAAACAATATTATTGTTAAATAGAACCCTACTCGCAGTGAGAAGGATGTAAACCAGCTATGATTAGAGAGTAAGAAGCCAGTGAAATGCGAAAATCTCTGCCAGTTGGAGATGTCAATCAAACCAGAAGCTTAAAACATTACTGCTTTGCAGACTATATTTAATTGCACCTCTTCCTCTCCTCTAAGGGCCATAAATCTGATAGGACTCCAGTACAGAACACTCTGGAGTCCATCCTTAAAATGAAGACTAATAGTTTCCTTAAGCCAAGACCTGGCAAGAAGAAGGTTATAAGTGTGCATGCAGCCACCTGGATTTATAATGGAGAATACAGTGAAGAAGGTGATGTGGGTACATGATCTTGGTACGTTACTGTATACCTACTCTGTGGATGTGCATAGCATTACAAGCGTCAGTAAGTCATGACCATATTCACTGTTGTTACAAATCGGTTATCAATATGACTGGAATAAGTTACATAGGATGTCTGTATTAATGAACACAACCCAAAGCTTGTTTTTATCCTGTCATGGTATAGGTAAGTGCTGTGAAGTTTAATGTACAGGTAGTCTTGGAGATGTATGTGTATCAGTATGTGTGTGTATAACTGTTTGTATGAGTGTATGTAGAGGTATAAGTGGTGTAAGGCTTGTGTGTGTGTGTGTGTGTGTGTGTGTGTGTGTGTGTGTGTGTGTGTGTGTGTGTGTGTGTGTGTGTGTGTGTGTGTGTGTGTGAGTGCATGTGTGTGTGTGTGTGTGAGTGCATGTGTGTGTGTGTGTGTGTGTGAGTGCATGTGTGTGCATGTGTGTGCGTGTGTGTGTGTGTGTGTGTGTGTGTGTGCGTGCGTGCGTGTGTGTGTGTGTGTGTGTGTGTGTGTGTGTGTGTGTGTGTGTGTGTGTATCACTGGTGAATGGGTGAGTTCATCTGTGAGTACTATCTGGTGAAGAGGTGGTGTGTGTGTGTGTGTGTGTGTGGGGGGGGGGTGGTCACATCTCCTCATGCACCTAGGCTAATGACCAGTCTCTGCAGTACTGGGGATGAGGCGCATTAGATAACAGGGATGCGATGGTCACATTACTATTAACTAAAGTACCTCCTATGAACATTGTATCTCATGACTTCTAATTTATCAGACTGCAGTTCCTAACTATCATGGCTAACATGTTCATTTTAGGAGGTTTTAATTGCCCAGCTATAAATTGACAGCAATAGACCACAAACAACAAATATGCACACTGGTTCCTAGATTTTGTCCCACACAAACTCTCAGAAACAAATCATGTCCTTCCCTAGTAGTGGCTCAAGAGTAATCAATTTGGTTCTTATGAATACTGCTCCAGTATGGTCTTCAACAGCTACTACTCCATAAATCAGACCACCATACAATAACATTTTTGTTAAGCTGTGCCATAATATTTCCCATAATATTCCAGTATCATTCATGCTCTAGTCATACTGTAGTCAGGGACTTCTGAAAGGCTATCTTTCTACCAGTAGCTGAGAACCTAAGGAGATGTAAGTGCTGTCAACCTAATTGGACCCCATAGTTAAACCAGTTGTTTGTAATACTGATTTCATTTCCCACCAAAATTCTGGTATTGAGACACCTGTTCTCATCTTTAAAAAAATACAATGCCTACGTTTGAGAGCAAACCCTTATGATGGAACCCTAACACTGCTAAATGTGTCAGCAAAAGGAAAAAATACTTTGGTGATTGAGAATAAACTGAATCCTTCTGCTAGTGACCTCAAAAATATTAATAAAGAACTAAGGAGAAGGTTCAAAATCTACAAGACAAAATGTAAACTAAACATTGATGCATAATCCAAGGACAAAAAGAAAACTTTTTAACTATATCAGGAAGCTCAGAAACAATGCTCAGCATTGTGATGGGCATATACCCAATGGCACTATCTACTTGGACCCTGAGAAAATTGCAAATATGCTAGTGAACAAATTTAGCTCAAACTTCTCACTCTTCAGCCTTTTCCCATTTTATTCCATGACATCATCTTGTCAGCACTGTCCTCTGATAATTATCCATAAAAAAGTCCTAAAAGCTATCTACACGACTAAGAACACTAGCACTATGAATGCAGAAAACATACCTGGATGCTTCCTTGTTAGCATGAAACACTGCCCCACTGACTCTAACAAACCAACTAGTCTTAGCCTGTTGACCAGGTATCTATATAACGCTTTGAGACTAGTTGCATGGTACTGCTCACAAGGGTGCCCTTGGACTGAGTCTATGAACTACAGACCAATTAGCCCTAGCACTATAATTTGTAGAGTAACGGAGCACCTAATAATGGAACTCATATATAAGGATGTTGGCAGCTTACACCTCCTGATCCAAAATTATTTGTTTTTTTGTGAAAGGCATATCCTATCTAATTAATCTTGTGGATTTCTTGCAGAAAGTCACAGTGGTACTGGACAATGGCACTTATCTCCACATTGCCTTTTTAGATCTGACCAAAGCCTTCAAAAGTATTGCAAAGTCTAGAAAAAAAATTATCCAACTGAATATACTCCCATATGCATCTTACTGTATATCATAAGCTCATAGATGTATACTTGGCCAAAGCCCCCCTGGGTCTTTATAATCCTAACTGTGTAAAGCAGCCCAATTGTGTCCCAATGTATCATGGGCATTTATTATGAGGGAGTATGTTAGGAAGTTTATAGGTGTTATGTGGGAGGGTATGTTAGTTTGGGCCTTACTGTCTGTCTCTCTCTATCAGAGATATGGGGGCAAACCTGGGGAGAATTTCAAGTTTCCCATCCATTGATCAAGGTTACTCTTAAATAAGGTTAGGGATGGACTCTGCTTCACATGGATGGGGAGTCTGTTCCACAACATGGGGATTATCTGAGGCACATATCTGCCGTACCAACGCGTCTTATTTATGTCACAAGCAAAATTTAAATACTTGGTTCTGATGGTGTTTTGCAGATGTGCAAAAGGTCCATCACAGCTGGATTCAACTGGCTTGCAGTCAAAACCCACCCATTTGGTGTCAGTGGTACACTTTACTCTAGTAGACATTTTATCAGTGGTGTCCCCAAGGGTTCCTTACTGGGACCACTACTCTTTGGCCTCCACTTTGCTAATGTCAAAGCTGAAGTTGCAGGCCTCAGACTGACTATGTTTGTTGATGACTGCAACATTGGAGTTATTATCAGTTCACATGTAGACACACATATTCTCGGAAAGGGAATAAACCTTATAAAACTAAGTACCTGAATGTAGGCATGCATACAGCATAATACAGACTAATGCATCAGATGTACAGAACAAAGGTGAGCACTATAGGTTTTTTACATACTCACCTCTGTTCTGTACAATGCATACATTGGGTTATTAAACCTCATAAACTCACGGTGTCAAGACTAGACCTCTCAACTGTCCTTGTTTTGTAGGAACATCCTTGATGTTTCTCAAAGTTTTGTTCCATTCTTCCTTCTTGTGCAGACAAAGAGGTGCCCCTGGCTAGAATTACATCCTTCTAATACATAAGAATGATGTGGTAGGGATATGTCTAAAATCCAAAGTTTTATTGTAGTTGTTCATTCCAAATCCTTCACTGAGCCTTGCAAAAAAGTTCCCATTTTCCTCAAGAACCTAGACATTTTTCTAATGTACCCTAGGAGGCACCATTGAGACATCATTGCAGATTCTGGTCAACAGGGTTTAATAGCCACAAATATGGCTTCACCTCTAGGAGAGCATAGCATTACCCTTTGAGAGCTTTCAATAGTCCCTTAATTGGAAATGCTTCCATCACCTAAAGTTGTCTCTCCTGATGTTATACTGAGAGTCTTTCTGAGTTAAGAAGACATCATGTACTTCACAGACAATATCAGAATAAAATATTTTGTCACCCTTTACCCACCTCTTCCATGTGAACAGTGCACTCAATTAGATATTTGTAGTTATGACAGATTATGTCATAAGGGGTAATCCTACTAATTCTGAGATCATTGAATTATCGTTTTGTCCATCTTCACCCAAATTTCACAACTTTCAGGTCCATTTGCCATGTTTCTGCAAAGCTACATGAAATAATGCAACTGTATCAGGCAGAACCCATATAAGATGAAGGTGTACCCTTGCCTGAAAGGACTGTCCCACCACAGTTGGCTTTGTGCATTTATCTAAAGTCTGGGCTCCCAGTTCACCACATGGTCTCCGCATTAATAGATCTCTATTAGCTATCGAGTGCAGTTTGGATTCACAGAAGTAGTTCAATGCCGTGTTTTGTAATGTCACTGTTGTTTTGTTTCACCTTAGCATAGACAAGGCTCTTGTGATGAAATAAAAGAAGAATCTAAGAAGGAGCAACATCTTGAGCATCATAATATGTGAGACAAAAAAGGTACCCAAGTTGACCGGCATCTGCTGATCAGTGACTTACAGACTTCATTCAGTGGGAAAGAAACTAATCTGCTAGTATTGAAAGACAACACTGACAAGCTCACCAACAAGCAAAAGTAGCTAAAACTTTTGGAAGGGTTCACTCATACTCCTTTAACTATATCACACAATCATCTGTGAAAAACTGGGAGAGAATAATGTGTTGCTCAAAACAGGTTTTCACCAGTTTACATATCGCTGTGTAAGGTACACAAGTTAAGTGACTGTAGCTAAGCTCATACAAATCTATAGTGCGCATGAACTGGAGTCTGGATGGGCACACTCTTGTTTAGTGCCTGTGATAATTTGGATCATGAATGATATATGATTATTTGCAATACCGCTGAGTTAGTGAGCTGTGGTAGTGTAATCCTACAGAAAGTAACAAAAGCGCCTTTAATACTAAAATGTTGCAATGATGCTCATATATACTCCCATGAAAGAAAATCAAAACCTTTAGCAAAGACAATATAAAGGGATGCTTTAAAGTGAGTTGGTCTTTGCATTGTTATATATTAAGGAACAGTTGTATTAGATCAAAACTACTCTATCATCTGCTTAGGAACCCCTTTTGTGTTTGTCATTTTAGGTTAGTGAAAATTTTTTCCCTAAATAACTTCCTAGGATTTTAGCGACTAGCTTTTCTTCAGTTGGAAGTAAAGAGATGAGACTGTAGATGTACTGCATGGTAGTACCTTTGTCTTGTTTAGGAAATAATACACTATTAGCTAGACATACACAGTGGTTACAGTTTCACAATCAAAGTAACTGCGAATGACTTGTAGAAATCTGTTGATACCCTTTTGAGCTTGGGTACCTTCCCTCGCTAGAATAAATCTTTGACTTGGTAATTTTCTGCAAGTTCCATAGGTTTGTTCAAGGTTTGCAAGTCTGCAACAGGTATACTAGGAAACAATATCCTAATAAGGAGTATATGGCTATTTCTTCTCCTCTTGGGACTCTCCTGTAAAGAGGCATATAGTGGATGTAAATGATATGAGTGCCATGACTGACCTTCTGTATTCAGGCCTGAGCTTGTGACTTGTTGTTGACAACAGTCTCTGAGACCTTGCACTATCAGTTTAAGAAACTCTGCAGTATTTGTCAAAAGGAGAATCTCTTATACGGTCACACTGAGTCCTAATTGCATCTGATTGTAGCACTCTTCTTTATTTACTAGACTGAATCCTTGCATCCTTACTTTCTTGAATTCCCCCTCCAGAGTGATAGAAAAGCATTCTAATTCAATAATCTTATGAGGAATAACCAACAATTTATTTTACTTTTACGGGTAGAGTTGTACCTTACTACAGATTTGAAAGTCTCCCATTCTGTCTTCTAGAATACCTCACATTTGTCATTTTCTTTCCAAAAACTCAGTAAGCCTAATCCTGAATAGAGTGTCTCAGCTGACTTTTTAAATGTGAGGGGGTCAAACATTATACAGTTGAATTGGACTTTCCAGGAGTTAGAGGGTACTGCATAAAGACCATACTGTGGTCGGAGTAAATGGACGATAAAATGTCCATATGTGAGATGTGGGACAGTAGTGCAGAACTGAACAAAAAGTTAGATGTTATGACTTGTCACACCTGTGTCAGGGAACATATCTGTGAAATCCTATTTTTCTGAGTGCCAGACCTTTCAAGGATTAGGCAACTATAATATTTTCTTTAGCACTAAGATTTTTTTCTGTTGACAGAATAATCAGTGGTAGCCAGTAAGCAATCAATTTATTTCATAGGACTGAATTATGGTAATTGATCTTTCTCCTAATACATCTCTAACTCTAGTAAGGAAATAGTACTGCAGACAGTCTTTTTTCCCACCATGTGTACTGGCTGCATTAGTAAATCCCACATACAGATGGTAAAGTACAACTACTTTTTGCAAACCCTTTAGGGTGGTGGCAATGGACCACATGCATGCATGGTAAGGTAGTAAGTATATCATTTCTGAAATTCAATGGAATGGCTTGCAGATACACAGGTAAAAAAAAAAATATATATATATATATATATATATATATATATATATATATATATATATATATATATATATAGTTCCCCTTTATAATCTCAAAATACTGAAATTTTGAATTTCAGTATCCCGAGACCATAAAGGCGAAACTTCAAAATAGCGAAAGTGCATAAGCACGAATCCGAATATCTTGAATCCGAACTTATGCATTTATGCTACATTACGTGAAGTGCTGGCTGAGATGGTGTGTGGAATTTAAGGTGAGTGAGTGTATGTGAGTGTTTTTCTAAGCTGTACATGTGGGTTAGGGTAGGGAGGTGGAAGTATGAGTGTGAGTGTTGAATGTGTTGGTGTATGTGTGATGTGTGTTTGTGTGTGTGTGTGTGTGTGTATGCATGTGCGCGAGGGACTGTAGAATGTCTGGGTGTGAGGTTTTTTTTTTTTCTGTTTGTGCGATCTTGGAGTTGGTATATATAAGTAGGGGGGTGCTCCCCACATGGGGGTGTATCTTACATGTAGTGTAGGGTTGTATAGTTTGTGTGGTGTGGGTAGAATGGTGTGTGTGTCTGTTGTGTGGTGTATGGTGTATGTATGTTCGTGATTGAGTGTTTTGTGCTTTTGGGTTTCAGGGTTGTGAGTAGTTCACCTTTATAGTTTCAAAATACTGAAATTCAAGATGTCAGTATTTCGAGATAATAAAGGGGAACAATATATATATATATATATATATATATATATATATATATATATATAGGTTTACTATCAAAATATCGGCGTAGCATTGCACACCTATGAACTATTCGAACTACAGATGTTTGAATAGTTCATATGTGTGCCAGCTATGAAATCAAACATTATATTTGTGAATGTACTGTGCATTCAAAAATATAAAGTTCGATTATGCACAGGGATCGCGGGACAGTGCGGTACGGGAACTACATCCCTTTCCTCACTGTAGTGCGATTTCGGACTTAGAATATATAGTTGGGGGTGTGGGGGGGTGCAGCCCCCCTGCATAAACGGGATGTTAGGTTCGCTATTAGGGAGTTATAGGAAGGGTGGAATTGCTGCTAAGTGCTGAAAATGTCGTGCTCGACATTTTTGGCTTTAACAGCTAATTTACGGCATTAGGGACGTTCAGTAATGTCTACTTTTGCCGAAACACTTCGTTAATAAGTGCAGTTTTTTTAAACTTTCGAGATTATGATAGTAAACCATATATATATATATATATATATATATATATATATATATATATTTATATGGGTTCCTATTACGAGATCGAAAATCCCTTTAGGCGAATACGAAGACGTCGAACCGTATTGTGCGAAGTACGTAAACCCCGAAAGATCAAAATATATAGTGAAGCTTCTACAAGTATGACGATTTTTACTTTTGTACTGAAGAAGGTTTCTATCCCAAAAGCTTCATTTGTACATTAAAAAGTTACTACTTGCATATCAAAGCCTGAGTTTTGTTTTTGTGTATAGTAATTTCTAATTTTTCTTTTTTGTTTTTTCTTGGGAAGAATGGCTATATTACTTAAAGTCTGTGTAATATATCTAAGTAGTCTCTGCTATCTTGCTGTTGCTACAGCAGTAGCCACATTCCATTTTGCCCCATGGAATAACATTATCCTGGGAGTGTGAAATTCAGTGTCAGTTTATGTGAAGCACTGGCTATTTGAATGAATTTTAACTATTGTGTGAGTAGTGAAGGTTTCTGTCAGTGGCCTATCAGTCCAGCTAAAGTTTTCTGGTGCAGCTCCTCCTGTTCTGTATCAGACCTGGTACTGCAGGCTGACTGTAAAATAACAGGGAAGACATGGCCATCTCCAGCAATTGCTCCATCTGTAGGTGGAATGGTAAATGCAAGCAGGATGGCCAGCATGGCGGTCTTACCTGTTTTCACACTGTCCAAGAATCATGGCATGCATACACGGCTACTATGTCCACCAGGGAATTCAATCTGTATAAAGCAACAATAAGACATCCCCAAAGCAGTTCAGGGAATGGTACATAGTAAACACAACCATGCACACTGTAGACCAAGTCTTCCCACCTGTCAGACTCTCTCAACTTCTGCAATATAGCTTGACCAGTATGTAGAACTAGGTACTGTGATCAGTCTGGCTTCCAAAATATATTGCTTGCAATATGTAATTCCACATACAGGTGGAGTTGCTGCTTTGCCAACATCCATTTCACTTGAATGGTATTCTGTAATTAGTCAGATTTGTACATTGGCAAACCTATACAATGTACAATGCTGACTAAGTCAGTGTAACACACCGCTTCTCCTTTTGAAATTAGTTGGTCGAGTCTATCAATCCCTATTAACTTACACTAAAGGTTAGCTAGAAGAGCCCTATTTTTTAGAATTAGGTGTGGAGTCACTACTCAGAGCGACATATTCCTCCATGCCATACAATCTTGCCCATATTAGTAAAGGGCAAGTGTTGTGTTTGTGTACTTATGGCTGTTTTAGCAGTATGCATCAATTTCATTGTGAGAGTGCTTTTTTGGTGACATTGTCTGACATATTATGTAACTGATAGCTCCTTCAAGATACATTTATATAAATTTGAGAATTATTTAATTATTCAGATATTGACCAGAGTTTTAACCAATATTGAAATAGCTGTATTAAATAAGGGTTTTAATTTTATTCATCGGTGGAACTAGATGCAAGTCAAGTTTATTATTATTATATAATATAGATTATTACAGTCAACTAAAAGCATTAACTTATATGTCATGGTTAGTTACAATGATAGCCATAAGTGTCAGGCAAGAGAAAAAAAAAATCAGTGTTCAGCATTTTTCTACATGTATTTGAATTATAACTTTCTATATACTGGACTGGATTCTAAAACATTTGTGCTTTAGGTAGAGCACTAGCCCTCTAACATTACTCCCAGTTCTGTAAACAGGAATCCTGGACTCTTCAAGCATTTAGGATAAACAGGGCTTTCAGAGCCCTGCCCCAGTTTCAAAATGGAAATCAGGATCCCTGTTTCAAAATACTCTGAAATTTGACATTAACATTCCTTGACATTGTAAGCTGATGTAATGTCTGTGTAATGGGGTACCCACTAAATTCAGTGGGGCTACGATACTTAGTGGGTGCTCCTCTGCTACATCTGACTTGGTACTGCAGACAGTGGGTGCCTGTGGCCCTAATGCCTGCAGTACCTGATTCAACATACAGATGAAGCTGGTACTTAACAGAAGTGGAGTGGGAGTGCTAGGCAATAACCACGTGCATGCACGGTAGACCCATGTGCAAGCTGAACTCATTGTTCACAGGGGCAGCTCAAATCTTTTTGTTTTGAAAGTTTTCAAACTTTTCTTATGTAGCACAACCCCACAGCTTGCCACCACTGTAAC
This sequence comes from Protopterus annectens, assembly GCF_019279795.1. Classification (NCBI taxonomy): domain Eukaryota; kingdom Metazoa; phylum Chordata; order Ceratodontiformes; family Protopteridae; genus Protopterus; species Protopterus annectens. Next base: position 721,417,977 of record NC_056731.1, read on the forward strand.
TTTGCCTGTAATGACGTAAAGACAGCACAGACTTCCCTTTCATACATGCAATGTTATGGCCAACATACAGGTGGCAATGTGGTGCTATCCATCTTTTGGGCCATCAGCTCTACCTGTATGTCAGGACTGGTACTGCAGACAAGATAAACTCTATGCCAGTAACAACTTGCAGGGAGGGCTGAAGGGTGCTTTGGGACTATGTTGCATGCTTAGGCTGACTCTGACTACCATGAATAAGTAAAGGAGGTTCATTATTGCTTTTAAATCCCATTATATCAACATTTCACAGAACTCCTGCTTCTTCTTCTTCTTTCGGCTTTTCCTGGTTAGGGGTCACCACAACAGATCACTGTCCGCTCATGTTTGGCAGTGGAGTTTTACGGTGTCGAGTTGCCAGCCTGGTGCCCAACCTTCCACAGAAGGCACACACACACATACAACCACGCCTAGGGCCAATTTTGTGTGTCCAATCCACCTACAGCATGTTTTTGGGATGTGGGAGGAAACCAGAGCACCCGGAGGAAACCCATGCAACCACAGGGAGGACATACAGACTCCGCACAGAAGGCACCCCCAGCTGAGGATTGAACCAGAGAACCTCTTGCTGTGAGGTGGCAATGCTAACCGCTGCATCACACAGGTAAGTAATTCTAGGATAGTTTTCTGATTCTTCAAATGGACTCTTCCTCAATGCATGATGTCATATTAGGGGTTCACCAGAAAATTAGGTTTAGTGCAACACTGCAGGCTCTCACAGGACATCTGTTACAATGCTCCAATTCCTTTTAATGTTGGAGGAATGTTTTAATAAAAAATATTTTAGGCACATCTTATAGTGTATTATTATACTTTTGGTGCACTTTTGCTTTACATGTCAATTGTCACCATTTCTCTCCTACCTTCTTTGACAGTCATGCCTGGCTGCCACAGGTCTTCTCTCTCACAATCCAGCCATCTCTTTGCTGGATGCCTCATTTCCTCTTGCCTTCTTCCTGCCTGAACTTAATCTTCTTCACTAGATGTATCCTGTTTTTCTTAATATGTGCCCAAACCACCGTAATATGTTATCTTTGACCTTCTCTACAATTGGAGCTACTTTGGCTTCTGCTCTTATGTCCTTATTGCTTTGTCTATCTCACAGTGTGCATCCTACCACCCATCTTGGTCACTACATCTCCATCACCTCTAGTTCCTCAATTGTTTAACTTTGTTCCCCATAGTTCTGTATCATAAAGCTTTGTACATCTTACTTTTCAGCTTCTTTGGCATTATTCTGTCATGCACTACCTCTGGTACTCTGTACCACTTGGCTGCAGCCCCTCTGGTTCTAGCTTTGACCTTGTCATTTAGTCTTCCCTTCTCCTCAACCAGTCTGTGACCTCCCTCCTCTGGACAACTGATCAAGGAGTCTCAATCCTCATCACTGACACTGGTGGGGAATGTTCAATGGAAAAAAATAGACACATGCAGTATTTTCAGATACAGCTCACTGCATCTAGTACAACTTATCTTAAGAGCACATAGGGAATGCACACTCTAGTCCTGGGGCGGGTCTTTTTCTCCAGGCTCCAAATAAGACTCCCCACTGACATAGCTATAGAGGTAACTCCTTAATTCGGTGTTCAAGCCAAGTCCTCCACCACCATCTCTGTGAAATCAGAGTTCTTAGTGTCCCTGCTCAAAGTAGCTGAGACACACACTTCCTTTAGGATTTGTTTTTCACACACACACCTGGAAAAGGCTAGCACAGCTTACCCCCTATACCACTTCCTCCCAGACTAAAAGGGAGATACACTGCCACCAGAACACCTCAAAGCCAGCTACTCTAAGGCTGTTACCAGGATACCTAATTACTCTTTGTAAAATTAATATTTATACAAATGGTAGCATTTCCAAGCAGCAAGACTTTCAGGAGCATGGAGCTACAGTACCAGTAAATAAATGTAAGTACTATCAAAAGTTAAAATATTTTCTAGAAGACCAGCAACAATGAAAGATTTAGATATATTTTATAATAAATAATAAAATAAAACATAAAAATACTGAATATCTATTCACAATAAAGTTTCAATCACAGGAAATATAAAAAAAATAACAAACAAAAAAAACCCCAGCACAGATGGAAAGACTCAGATAGATACAGAAAAACAACATTTAGCTAATCTCACTATATTTTCCTAATTGACTAAAGAATTACTATTCCCTGCTTACATACTAAAGCAAGGTAAGATGAAAGTAGATGACTGTCCTTTGTCAGGTCTAATTACAAAGTGCCAAGTGCCACTGACACATCTCTCACTAGTGCCTAAATGCAATTTCATTGTTGGCTACAGAATGACATCTCATCTAGTCACCCGACTCTGTGGTTCCCACACTGCACCCTCACTAGAAATTTAGCTAGGATCTGGCAGAGATGTGTCACAATAGACACATAGAACTTTGCTAAGGCTTAATACAGCATTTGGAAGCTATAAAACAATTCCAACACTTCCACCCTTTCTGCAGAAAGGCTTTTCACAAACATTGCCTTTCTGGCTACATTCAGACCTGTGAGATAGAATTTACTTTCAAACTATTTTGCTAAAGGTTAGCTTTGCTGAGTTTAACCCTTTCTCTTCCAGTATTCTGTGTTAAAATATATACAGTTCAGCAGTTACAACAATATAGCCTGAAATATATGTATATTTCTTTTCCGTCCAGCAGGACCCATTGTTGATGCATTTTTAACACAAGCAACTTCACAAATGCATTTTTAACACAAGCATCTGTACATATCAGTTTGATATTCAAATGACATTTAATCCTATACAAAACTGTTATATGTTACACATGCACTGCCCTACTCCTCCTAGCACATTTAGCACTACCTCACATAATCACACACCCTTCCCAGGTACTTGAAGCTGTTAACCTTTTCCAGTATTTTCCCTTCTTATTTTCATTCTATCTCAGTTTTCAACTTCTTCTGATTTTCCCATATGCTGGTCTTACAACTGTCTTGTCTGTACTCAGTTTCATCCCACGTGCCTTCAGTTTTATATTCCATTCCTGTATAATTTGCTGAAGTTCTTGGTTAGAGTCTGCCTATAATGCCAAATCATCCACATACAGCAACTTTGTTGATTTGTCCTCTCCAACCTGTTTGCTAATGAAATTCATCACCAGTATGAACAGCAAGGGCCTCATAGCAGAATTCTGATGCTCACCCATTCCCACTGAGAACCTCTTTGTGATACAGAACACTGTTTGCACTTGAGTCATTTGGTCCTTGTACATAGTTTGCACTAATTCTACGAATGTTTCTGGGACTTTGAACCATGGCAGGACTGCTCAAATCAGCTTTCTTGGGACCTTGTCATATGCTTTCTCCAAGTTTAGGAATGTCCAGTTGGACTCTTTCCTCATCTCTAGCTTCTTCTCAACTGTCTCACTGCAAGCATCGGGGAAATTGTGCTGCATCCTCATCTGAATCCAAACTGCTCATCTCCCATCTTACTTTCCACTACTATGTGTGTTCTCTTATCAACCACCCACTCCAGAACTTTCATGTAATGTGACAGGAGTTTCTTACAACTGTACTTCCCATAGTTGTGGATGTCCCCTTTGTTCTTGTACACTGGGACTAGTATGCTTATTTCTCCAATCATCTGGGATATGTCTTTCCCCCCACACAGCTATGAGTACCCTCAGGAGCCATTTCTTCCCCATTTCACCCAGCGTCTGAATGATGCCTGATGTTCTGGTATCTCTTTCTCCATTGAAGGCTGACCACAAAAGTTTGGCTTCTCCCTTAAACTCTCAATAGCCCTCATAGCATACCCCACTGAAATAAAGGACAACAAACATGCCAACCTCAAACTGCACCATAAGAAAAATCAATATTCACTTATGATTGCACTACCTCTGACTTTGACATAGCAGCATGTCTATAGAAGAATGCATAGAGTAAGCAATCTCTACCAGGGCCATATAACATAGGAAATTCAAAACAAACTTAAGTCTCCTTGATGAAAGAAATTAAATTTCTTTAAAGATCCAACCTGATGAAGACATTGTTTAAATTAGTTTGCAGATTCAAAACCCCTCTTCTTAAGGAAAATATCAAAAGCATTACAAGAAAAAAAACATGAAAAACACCATCAGGTCCACTTAAGGAGTCCATTAACTTAGGCTGGCTTCTGAAAACAAATAAGATTACAAACACACACTAGCTATGTAACTAAAATGAAAAACAATACTCTGAATTTTTCTGAACTTTATTATAATGACACCTCCTATTCTGACTTAATAGACATTGCCACTATCCTTGTAAACAGATTTAGTGCAAATTTCACCCCTGAGGCATCTATCTAAAAGCCTGAAACACCTGAATCCCTTATTGTCCTAATTATCTCTAAAGATCATTTACTGAAAGTGCTAACCAAGACGAAAGATCCATCCGACATGGGACCTAACAATATACCTGATTGCTTAATTAATAATGTTTAACACTCACTTGCAGACCTATTCTTTAAACTGGAAAGCTTAAGTTTAGGTACTGTTTTTTTTCCCTTATGAGTGGCACTCTGCAGAAGTAATGCTCCCTCTGTAAGGGTAGCCTTACAACTGACCCAGGAAATTACAGCCCTGTCTGCTTTATGGCTTCATCTGCAAAGCTATGGGATATATCATAACTGTCTTCATAAACTGTGATATCAAGAATTCTACTAGACTTGACCCAAACAGTTTGGCTTTGTGAAGGGTAGCTTGTGCCTGCTGAATCTGGTACACTTCCTTGACAAGTTTACAGAAGCTGTAGATGGTGACTGTGCAGGACATTTAGTAGATCTTGATCTGTGTAAGGTTGTTCACACCCTTCCCCAAGCTGCCATCATGCAGATTCATAACGCTTTAAAAAATCAACCCCCATGTGGTAAGGTGGATAGCTAATTGACTGAAAAACTACATGGTGCAAGTTGCAGAGACCTTATCATAAGGAATGAAAGTAACTAAAGAGTCCTTTGGGGCTTGGTGCTATGACCTTTCCTTTTTGGCATTTTACTTCTCAGATCTGCAAGAAGAGAGCCAAGACCTCTGGTTAACAAAGCTTGCAGATGACTGCAAACTGGGAGGCTGTTGTTGTCACCCCCCGACACCCATTCTCTCCAGAATTAACTGTCCCTAGTAAACTCTTGGCAAACTAAAAAGGGCTTAAACTAAATGCTAAAAGTATAGTATCATCATGTTTGGCATACACCCACCCCCTCATCATACTGTATAAACAATGCACTACTTCAAAATGAAAAAGAGGTCTGGAACCTTGGAACTCAAGTTGATAATTTCCTTTCTTTTGACTTTCATATGACATTGCAGCTAATTGCTAAAAGAATATCATTAAGTCTAAGGAGGTAATCATTCCCTTGTACTCAGCATTGATCAGATCATTTATTGATTACAATTCCCCCTTCAAGCTACATTTCACTAAACATATAAAATAAAAACCTAAAGTTCTGGAGTTATCAAGAGGGGTTGGTAGGTCTTTTTTCAGTTTCATAATGACATTTGAGGGGAGAGCTTTTTGCTGCTTAGCACAGACTCCATTACTGCTATAGCTGACCTAGACTTGTAGCTCCTCAAGTCCAATGACTTCACCAATATTAGAATAAGGGACTTAAATCTTCACCAACAGATTAACAAAATATGGTGGAAAGACAGTCTTATACTGCAAACCCTCCCAAATCTCTGGACTAAACTAACCCTGCATGTTAGGCAACCTTCTTTCAAAACATAGCCTGGTTGACTGGATGAGTATCTATAGCTCTCAACCTTTTCCTGTCCAGAATGGGGAACACTGCATCTCATAATGTCAAGCAGATGGGCAAAATGTGGAATATAGGCTACTTATTTTCTGGCTTGCTTTACCCCTTCACAGAATTTATTAAATCCCCCTAATCCCTCATCATATGTGATTTTTGAAGTTGTCTAGTAAACAGAAAACCAAACTACATGACCACCACGCAAGTGGCAATAATAATTTAAAGACAGAGGCGACGCATCTTATAATTTTCTTTTTACGAAGCAATAATAAATGAACTTATGTGGTGGAATTTTGCAGTGCAGTTCATTAAAGTCTTTGGATTTACACTGTCTCTTTGATAATGTGCTTATATTTTCACATCATTTTTTGTCACTCCGTGTTTTAGACATGTTTCTGAGTAGTATCCCACATCCCTACCGAAAGCGGGAAGAGTTATTTGCTATTTGGTATTCAAATTATATGATAATTACATGTTGAGGTTCCTATTTTTCAAGGGTCTTTGTTTTTATTTTCAGGGCCTGCATGTTGAGAGGTATGCACTTGAGAGGAATGTGGGTATTCATAAAGTTACTCCAGGACTGACTGATACGATCATCCTGGGGAAATAAAGTGCAGCCTGATGGATTTTACTTGTGAAGAATGAATGGTCACAAGGCCCAATAGCCTTTGAATACCTATGACTGTGAATCTATGACGATGCTGAGCTGCAGCAGTGGGAGCTTGAATAGCACCAGATCCCCTCATTCATATTATGAGAATGACGATATCCTCACTCCCCTGCACACTGACTGTGTTAATCTTTAGGAATTACAAAAAGGCATGATGGTGGAGCTGAGTGAAACAAAGAGAAATTTGTTCTACTAAAGGTTGCAACCAGCTATACCTTACTAAATAGCTTATCTCAGCTGCATTGTGCTGTGATATCATGTAGTGCAGAATTTTACAGAAGCTGTTGGGCTGCAGATGAGAGAGGGGAAGACATGGTATAGCAGCACATGGCAAACAACTGTGTACTACCTGCTATGCAGTGTCTAAAAATCAGGGGTTGTCTGTGCATTGCTGTGAAGGACCATGGTCTGTGTCTGTGAATCACAATCCCGAATGACATCATACTAAGAATAGTAAGCAGAATACTTGTATACTACACCGAACTGTGTTTCAGAATACCAAGACCCAGGTTTTGTATCACAGTGAAAAACGGAATGAACAAAACCCGTGGATGTTCTTCGTGTTTCACTGTTGCAGTCATCACATTTGGGTTATCTGCTTGCAGTAGCCCTCAGTTGGCCTGATTATCAAAGTCTTGGGTCCTGCGTCGGTTGCTGTCTCATCTTCCATGATGTCAGGTAGTCAGGGGTATAGAGCATGCAGCCGACACCATTACATCAGTCTTTCTTGCCGTGCGGTGCCTGAAGCAGAAGCAGTTCACAAGTGCTGGTCAGCCGACTCCTGAAATTTTCATTTTCGAGTTTCAGAACCAAAGTCTTCAACTAAAGCTAAGTACTCCTTTGGGGAATCTTTTTTTTGCTCTAAACCGATGTCAGTAAAAGTCAATAATTGTATTTCTTGTGGAAAGCAAATACCTCATAAAGATTTTCATTCATACTGTATTCCTTGCCTAGGCATCGACCACGATGTACCTCGCTGTCGGTTTTGTACCTTATTTAAACCATGAACTATTCGTCGTCGGTACATTTTCGCTTCTAAATATTTTGGTACTCAGTTCAATTATCCAGAAATGTCTTCGGTAAGCCACCCGACTACCAACAATCTGAAAAAAATGCAAAGATAAAGACAGAGACAGGCTGCCTAGGTCCAAAGCTGCCGACGACACTTTTCCTAAGCTAGCCGCCAGCATGCCGGTACTCAGTGAGGTGCTTTCGCAGCCCCTGATACCCGCCACTTCAGATTCTCAGGCCTCTACTGAGACCCATTCAGAGACCAGTATGCCGCAAGATGCTTCAACTGTGGAACCTGCGGATGTCTCTACCTTGGATGGGTCCAGAGCCACTGGGCAGGCACCGGCTTCTGAGGGTGTATTCAGGCCTACTGACTTGCATATTAAACTGACGCCATCTTCTTCTTCTAGGCCTAAAACTCGAACCATGTCTAGGAAACCAACACCCAGACCGCATGGTCAGGCCTCTATGCCTAAAAAACAAATGATAAGAATGGCTGAAGACCTTATTACTTTAATCAGGGGAAGCCAACCTTCCCCCTCTAAGAGACCTAGGACTGAATTTGCTTATGATTCTTCTGACCAGGATTCTGAAACTTCTGTCTCCTCTGATGACCAGGATTTACCCTTATCTAACTATGGGGATTCTGATGCAGAGGACTCTATTCCCTCTGCTTCTCCCCCAGAAGATTTTTCTTTTGGTGAAACCTTGCATACTCTTAGGGAGCATTTTCACTGGGAAAGCCAGGATTACTCTGATTCTAAAAAGAGGCTTAGAGATTTCTTACTTCTGCCCCAACACAGGCCTTTAGCTATCCCTCCTGTGCTGGACATTGTTGATGATGTCTTTTTGGAATCTAGCTTGGCCCCTGACTCTTTACCTCTTGCTTCCAGAAAACCTGATAGATATTACAGGGTTCCTGATTCTCACAAGTTCTTTTTTAAAAATCCTACTGCGGATCCTGAGACCATTTCACAGGGACCCAAGGGCATTAAGGCTACTACTGCCAAAAATCCTACCCCCTCTGATAGAGATTCCAGGGCCCTGGATAGATGGGGTAAGAAGGTATACACCTCTGCAACCTTGGCCATCAGGGCCTTAAATTGCCAGTTTCATACGTTAAAGTAGCAGCATATTATTGGATGCTTAAACAGAAAATGATGTTGATTCCTGATTGTGCTGAAAATAAGGATTTACAGGATTTAATGCATTCTGCTGAACAGTTTGGAAAACATACTTTGCAATGTGGTTTTGATTCACTAGAGGCATCTTGCAGGGCTGCTGTCACTGGGTCTGTACTTAGAAGGCATGTTTGGCTTAAGGAGCAATCTTTGCCAGATCATGTTAAAACTAAATTGCTGGATGCTCCTTTAAATCAGGACCGCCTTTTTGGTGACAAAGCAGAAGACGTTCTTAAAAAGATAGAGGAAAAAGCTAAATCTATGCAAACTGTTAAAGATTTCTTACAAGTGCAGCCTCCTAGATTTAGTAGGCATTGGCCCTCAAAATTGTGGTCCTTTCCTGCCTCTTCCAGGCCTTTTCAGTTCAAACCCAGACCCAGCAGAACACCCAGGTTCAGTCCCAGGGTATGCACAGGACTAAGCAGTGGGGGGCTCCCACTTCCAAATTAGGGAGTAGTAAGACTCCCCCCTATGGTAAGCTGTCTCAATGACTTAACTTTAAAACTTCCAAAGCACTTCACAACTGACTACTCCTTTAGGGGGAAGGATTGTCCTGCAAGCAAAAAACTGGGAACTCATTACCCAGGACAAATGGGTTTTAAACATAGTTTCTCAAGGATACAGATTTCACTTCCACACGTTACCAACCCCAAACGGTTGGCCAGATCTACCCCTAAATCAGTGGGCAGAGGCTCACAAGCAAGTACTCTCTCTCTTAAGATTAAAGGCTATGCAGACTGTACCCGAACAGGAAAAGGGACAAGGTTTCTACTCAAGACTTTCCCTGGTACCCAGAAAAGACAACTCATGGCATCTTATCCTGGACCTGTCTATCCTAAACACTTTTTTGGTGATTCCAAAATTCAAGATGCTAACTCTTCACCAGTTGCTTCCCATGATAGGCAAAGATGCCTGATTGACAACACTGGATTTAAAGGAAGCCTACCCGCAAATACCAATCAGGGAATCTTGCAGAAAATACCTACGCTTCAAAGCAGGCTGCATGCACTATAAGTTCTCTGGACTGCCCTTTGGCTTATCTACTGTGCCCAGGGTATTCACAAAGTGCCTAGCTCCAGTCATTGCATTTTGCAGGCAAAGAAATATTCAAATATACCCATACCTGGACGATTGTCTAATTCAGTCAGAAAACCAGAACATACTTCTGAATCATCTGGCATTTGTACAAAAGGTGTTAACTTGTTGGGTCTATATCTGAACATCGAAGTATTAAAACTTCGAATGTTCTGATATCGAACACTATTCAGCGAACACTAAGAAAAGCAAAGCTGCAGAACAGCAAATTCTTTCCTCGGGAAAGAATTTGGTTGGCCGTTTCTGTGGCTTTGCTATTCTTAGTGCTGTGGTGGAAAGTTTCGGGTTGGGTTCAGGTAAGTATGCGATTGTTTGTACATTAGGGTTAGGGGCGGGTTAAGTGAGTTAGGGTTAGGGCGCGGGTTAGGTGTGTGTGCGAAAGTGACAGACTTTAGGGTTAGGGGTGGTTTAAGTGAGTTAGGGTTAGGGCGCGGGTTAGGTGAGTATGCGATAGTGACGGACCTTAGGGTTAGGGTTAGGGTTTGGGTTAAGGTAAGTGGGTAGATAGTAGTGTATGTTTAGTTTAGTGTAGCATTAGATGTAGGAATTTAAGTGTATGTGTGTGGTTGCTGTTTGTTTGATGTGCTTGTGTTGTGTGTATGTGTTTTGGAGCAGTTCTGAATGTTCGATATTTTCATGTTTAGATGTTTTGGGGCTGATGAAATAGCGTTCGCTATTTTAATCTTTCGATAACGTGATATAAACGCAACTTGTCTGGGGTACACCATAAATGAAAAGAAATCACAGCTGGTACCCTGTCAACAAATTATATTCCCGGGAGCAAGTTTGAACACAACTTCCCAGATGGTGACAACTTACTTCAAACTAGTGACCACAAAAACCCTGCTATCTGCAAGGCAAATACTGCAAGTCTTGTGCATTCTACTAATACCATATGCAAGACTGCATATAAGGAAACTACAATGGTATCTAAAAAGCCTATGGTGCCAACATTCTCAGGATCTAGAAGCAATGATTCCTATCATACCTTGCCTACGGTTAGAATTCCTTTGGTGGGCAGAGGCCTGCCACCAGAACAAGGGACTACCATTCACTCTACCCCTGCCGCCCAAACCTAACAACAGATGCATCAGACTATGCATGGGGGGCTCACCTGGCAGGCAAGTGCATTCAGGGCAAATGGAACCCAAGTCAAATGCACCTGCATATCAATCAAAAAGAAATGTTAGCTGTACAGAATGCTCTGACAGCCTTCAAGGACTACATTCTTCCAGGACAATTAATGGTAAAGACGGACAACACCATTGTTATGTGGTACGTAAACAAGCAGGGGGCTAACCATTCTTACCCCCCCCCCTGCAGACTAGCTATGGCTCTACAGAACACAGCCTTGAGCTACCAAGTTCATCTACAGGCTCAAATCCTGCCAGGAAAACTAAATACACTGACAGACGAACTAAGCAGTAATCTAATGGACCCAAAGGAGTGGAAACTGGAACCAAAGATTTTCAACATGTTGATCAACAAATGGGGATCCCAGATATAGACCTGTTTGCCTCCCCCCAGATCTACCAATTGGACAAATTCTGCCCAAGGACTCCCTACAAACAAGCTTGGAAAGTGGATGCTCTGTCCTTCAGCCGGAAAAATCTATCAGTTTATGCCTTTCCTCCTCTGCCTCTCCTCTCCAAAGTACTGCTAAAGATCAAACAGGACAAACCAAGGATGATACTGATTGCACCAGACTGGCCACACCAACACCGGTACCCCCTTTTGCGCACTGTGGCACAGCTGGCTCCATGGCACCTGCCTCAGATCCCTACCCTGCTGTCTCAGCAGGAGAGCCAGATTCTGCACCCCCAGCTTCAAACCCTGAACCTGGCAGCATGGCTAATTACCTAATCTCTCCATTTCCATCCCTCAGTAAACAAGTGTTGGATGTAATTTTGTAAGCAAGGAGGCCTAGTATCAGAAAATCTTATGCTGAAAAATGGAAAATATTCTGTGCCTGGAACCAGACTCAAGGGATGGCCACAGCAGCATCCAATTTACCTCAGATTTTGCAATACTTAATTGAGATGCTTCACAAGGGCCTTTCCTTTTCCTCCATCAAAATTCACACCTCAGCCATTTCAGCTCATTACAACACGGAACTACCCCTCTTTTCTCACCCACTGCTCAAGCACTTCCTCAGAGGGGCCAAAAACTTAAAACCACCCAGGAGAGCCCCAACTCCAGCCTGTGACCTTAATTTTGTATTGGAAAAACTCAGTCTTCCTCCTTTTGAGCCAGCTGCAATTGCAGAGTTAAAATTCCTCTCTTGGAAAACAGCTTTCCTTTTAGCAATCACTTCAATAAGAAGGGTATCTGAATTACAGGCCCTTATTGCAGTGGAGCCTTTCATCATCTTTCATGCGGACAGGGTGTCCCTCAGGACCAATCCCTCTTTCATGCCCAAGGTGGTATCCAGTGTGGCTCTTAATCAGTGCATTCATTTGCCAACCTTCTTTTCTAATCCACAGAACAATGGGGAATGGATACTGCACTCTTTAGATTTATTTATTTTATTTATTTATTTATTGCATTTGTTTACCAGGATAAGTCCACTGGGCCTAACCCATTTTCAGTGGAGGCCTGGAGAGAAAAGCTCCAACGAGATACAGAAAAAATATAAACATTAATTAGTACAGAAGCAGAAACAGTGTTACAGATAGTAAATATAGTAACATATACAGAATATATACATAAAAGCAGGAATCTAGTTTGTTTGATTACAGCAATATATACAGAAAATATACATTAAAGCAGAATTCAATTAATTCAATCAGAGTGATATAAACAGAGATCAGTATTATTGTACCAGTATCAACAAGTGCAGATAAAAATAAATATGGAGAAAATATCATCAGTCACTAGTAGCAAAAGACATAGGAGTTTAGTAATCATATAAGGAGAGTGAAGAGGTAAGGTTATATATAGAGCAGGAACATAGCCAGGAAGAGTTGAGATGATTTTTCAGCATTTGTTTGAAGGTGGTGGTGCTGCCTGTGTTTCTTATAGAAGGCAGAAGTGAGTTCCATAGTTTGGTGACAGTGAAGGCATAGAGGAGTTGACCAGCAGGTAAGGTGGGCTTATCTACTTTTAGAAGTAGATGATTTTCAGATCTTAGATGCCTGCTGGAATGGTATTTGGCAAGTAGAGTTGAGAGAGCAGGACAGTCTGTGGGTCTGTAGATTATTTTGTGCACAGTAGTTAGATGGGTGAATGAGAGATGATGGGGGAGTTCCAGACACTCTAATTGTTTCAGTGACTTACAATGGTGGGATGAGGATGTGGCCTTGGTGGCAAATTTTGCTATTCTGTTGTAACACATAGCAAGTTTGGATTTTGTAGAATTTCAGATATTAGTGAGGAGAGGGGACCATAAAGGAGAGAGGGTAATAAAAAGATAGTTGCAAGGGTTTATCTAGTAGAGAGGCTAAGAAAGTGTTGGTGCCTGTAGAGCATACCAAGCTTTTGGTGTGTTTTTTTGATGTTATTGTTTATGTGTAGGTCAAAGTTAAGGTTTTCATCTATAATAATGCCTAGTAATTTAGTGTGTGGGACAACTTCTATAGTGGTATTGTCTTGGGCTTGTATAGTGAAGAGTTTTTTATCAAATGGAGTGGTTTTCCTAGGAGTAAAAATTACTAGTTTAGTTTTTTTTTTTTTTTTTGATTTAGGGCAAGATGATTGTTAAGCATCCAAGATCCAGTAGATGTGAGGGCATTCTGGGTAATTTGCTGGAATTCAGAGCTGGAATTTGCAGTGCATATTATTGTAGAGTCATCAGCATACTGGATTACTGAGCATTGTGGGATAGTGGTGTTAAAGTTGTTAATAAAGATGCTAAATAAGAGAGGACCAAGTATGGAGCCTTGGGGTACCCCTGTGGAAGTATTGAGGAAGGGAGAGTAAGACTGTTGCCATTTGGTGGATTGCTGCCTATTGGAGAGATAGCTGTTGTACCACTGTAGGGTAGGGGGAGAAATGTGGAGAGTGGATAGTTTAGAGAGTAGGATAGTGTGGAAAATGGTATCAAAAGCTTTGGAGAGGTCAAGGAAAAGTGAAGCAATTATTTTACCGGAATCCCGTAGATGTGCACAGACAACTTAGATTTTACTTGGACAGGACTAAATCTCTAAGGAAAAGTGAACAACTGGCATTTGCTGCAGGGGCAGAGGGGAGGGCTGTTTCAAAGCAAACCATTTCTAAATGGATAGGCCATTGCATTAATTTCTGCTATAAGCACCATGGAAAACCTATCCCACAGGGGATTAGACCCCATTAAACCAGGGCTGCATCTACCTCTACAGCTTTTCTCAGAGGTGTCTCTACCAGACACATCCTAGAAGCTGCTACCTGGAGTTCTGTACATACTTTCACCAAGCATTACCATTTGCCAATTTTCTCTAAATCCAGAGCTGGCTTTGCCACTGCAGTCTTGCAGGGCCTTATAGCTGGTCCTAATGCTATCTAAACTCCTCCTCCCATCCTTAGCTTTGGGAATCTACCCAAATGTGATGACTGCAACAGTGAAACATGAATAACATAGTACAGTTGTGTACACTTACCATAAATGTAGATGTTCGAGTGTATTCACTGTTGCAGTCCTGGCTTTATACCCCTGACTACCTGACGTCATGGAAGATGAGACAGCAACCGACGCAGGACCCAAGACTTTGATAATCAGGCCAACTGAGGGCTACTGCAAGCAGATAACCCAAATGTGATGACTGCAACAGTGAATACACTCGAACATCTACATTTATGGTAAGTGTACACAACTGTACTTTTTATCATTTTGTAATCAGCTGCACAAAATAATTGTTCTATAACAAGTGTGTGGGACTACTGTTTAGAATTTAGAGTTGAGAGAAAAGTAACATTTTGTGTGTGTGTGTACACACACACACACGCACACACACACACACACACACACACACACACGCACACACACACACACATACACACACACACACACATAGATATACAGATATAGATATAGATATGGATTTATAATCTCTCTCTATGTATGTATGTATATATTTTTGTATAGATACATTGAGAGAAGAAAACCTATTCTAAATGAAGTTACTGTGATTCCTTTTTCTATACAGCCACAGAGACATGTGACTATTTGGGGATGGATGGGTATGCAGCATACTGTGTCGGGAGTTGTAGACAGCAGTTCTTGAAGATAAAAATCCAGCATACCTATAGACAACATACCTCTATGGAAAAATATGAACCAGTATCAGCAAATGTTATTTTTTCAATAACCATTGCAGTGGAGATGTATTCTCAAATGTAAGCAATATCATAATATATAGGCAATATCGTCCAAGCAAGTCTCCAGCTTCAGCAAACACATGGCTGGAGAACTATAGTCATGTATGTAAAAACATAGACCTAAAATCTGACATAGCATAACTGATGTCATATGAAATTAGTGGACATAACTTGGTATCAGACAGATATACCATTTCTCCATATAGAGGCAATCAGATACATGTGGGTATCTCAGAATACCACAGACTTATATGGCATATCTGCTGCCATATTTTGCTTTTTGGCATGATGTATTATTAATGGACCTCAATACCACTCAGTGTTTCAGAATTTCATGGACTGATACCATGTAGCAATAATATCTGGCAACCATTACTGAGTACAAAAGTATGTGAAAATACAAAAGTCTTGCAGACAAATCAAACTCTGCCAATGTAAAGTATAGAATCTTTACTGTGCCCCATCAGGCTGGTTTTAATCAGCATCTCCAGTCCTGTAAGAGCTGATGGGAGAAGGGAGATATGACAGAAGCTACACATACTCATCTCTTTAGTGAAGGCATGGGAATGAATTGTTTGCATGAGGCAGGCCATTCCTGAAGTCTCAGTAAAGCCCAAAACCATGAACAGTATCTGGAGTAAGTGAATGTGCAGTCACCATTTTTCAAAGGGGTGTGGACCTAAGAGATGGTCATGCCTAACATATCACAATGGTCTTTTAAATGATATCAGCACAGAGAAGCTTTGGCCTTCTAGAACTGCATTGAACCTTCCTCTCTGGGCTCCAGTATCAGCTTTCAGTCTCGTTCTTTTCTTGCATCCTACCTTCTGTGGTTTGTATCAGCTGCTAAACCTGGCTGGGGTGGGGATTAAATACTTGCATGATGCTGTACAGCTCTGGTATCTCAGGGTATCACAGACAGGAGGTCACAGGAGAGGCATCCATTCTCAGAAGTCATCACATTCTGCAGAACCACCACTGATTTGCAAAAAAAAAAAAAAAAGAGATTCCTGCCAATAAATGTGTATGATGCAGGACAAATTACTGGAATGAGAGATGAGCACAGTTACAGAAATATCTGTTCTTTCATGCATGTCTTGAATATTGCAGATATTTAGAGTGCAGTGCAGTATGGTCATACTTAGATATGCATATAGCTAATATCTGCTAATATGTGGTAGGCTGAGCAGTATAACTATAATTATGCCAAATATTGAACAGTGTAATGCAATGTGCACTACAGAGCTGATACTGGTTCACACATATTAGTAATGCAACTACAGTGCCATACAGTCACTTAGCACCTAAGTTAACTGCAACTCTGTGGTAACATATTACTCCTTAGCAGTACTAATATGTCACCATACAGTTATAGTGCACCCAAGTTAACTGTAACTGTATGGTAGCATTACTCCTTAGCACTACTATTTTACCACACAGTTACAGTATGGTAACATATTACTACTTAGCACTACTACTATGTTACCATACAATTACAGTATGGTAACATATTACTCCTTAGCAGTACTAATATGTTACATTACACCCAAATTAACCGTAACTGTATGGTAACATATTACTCCTTAGCAGTACTACTAGCTGTGCTAACCAGTATCTCATACTATAAATACTTTACCATGCTGATAAAAGGACTGAATAGTTATGACCACCATAGTACTGAATCACCTGTGAGTACGTGTTGCATACTTGTAGGAAAGGTTATATGTTTACATGACAGCAGACATGTGATACTCGGTGTTCTGCAGTAATGGTATGCATAGGTAGAATTAAATATGTTCAGCATGCATTATGCCACAAAAACAGTTTATCAGCCACGTGTGAAGTGGATATTATGGACGTGTAAAATAGGTTATATTTTTTTTCTTGGATATCCTGTGCCATTGCTCATATTCTGTGTCTGTAGCTTGATTAATATTTTGGGGATCTGATGTACTTTTACATGCCAAGTATGGCAGTTATGTGTTCCTGGTTTGTCTATGATGTTGATGAGAGTGTGGAGTTGCTACTTACTGGATGTTGTTATATGGTTTATGGGAAGCAATACTGGAATAATGTGTTGATGACATGACAGAAAATCAGGTAAGTATGTAGAGAATAAGAATCTAATCACTTCTCTACTGGTACAGAGCACAGGAATAATTAATATTAATTTGAATATTACCAGGGAGCTTTTTCACATAGCTTTAATAATGCTCTTATAATACCAGTTATATATGTATATGTAATCCCAGTTTAGGGATATACATTTGTAAGTGTATTAGAACTTTTGCATACAGTGCAGTAATACTGTGGGGTCACTACATGTATAATGCACACTGAAAGAACAGATATTAGTATTGTAGAAGCTGTGGCTAAATATTTACATTAGTGTTTTTATGGTTCATTTAAATAAAGTGTGGGTGGTTATGGATTCAGAGAGGAGCAAAATATCACAATTTATGATGTAATGGCAGATATTCCCTAACTTTTTGATGTTTTCTCATTGTCATTTCTACATCTTGCCAGACTAATGTATAATTGTCATGATTTTACTGGGTATGAATGGGGCATGGTGTGCTCTGTGCAGTACTGAACAAGGCATGGTGTGCTTTGCGCACTACTGCTTAAAGCAAGAAATCTGAGAAAAGCCTGATATAATGGGGGGACAAGGTCCCAAAATAGCGAGAGATTTTAAATATTGCTCTAATAAACTTAGAAAGTCCCTGGAATAACAGGACTTCTGTTAGCATGCATTTTCTGAAGGATATGAAGTCCAATACTCAAATGTATGTCATTATTTAGTGACATTAATCCCCAAATCATCCCAATGATTTGCCAGAAAACCACAAATTTTATGAGGAACAGACTACAAAGATGAGGCAAAAATCTGGACAGTTGACAGGTATGTGCATGTCACAGATGCAGACTAGCATAACAGAGCCACCTGTATAGTGAATTTGAGAAGGCAGGCTTGACAGGTACCATGACATTATCACTGTCCTCACAATGGGACAGGCCTGTGAGAGGCTTACTTTGTTTGGGCATTGTGTTTATGATTTAGAATGTTAACTGTGTGAGTCACCCCAGCGGAATATTGGGAACGACTTGTAAAGCACACTACCTTGCATGTGCACATTGCCTGATTGCCTCCCCCTCCACTTTCCTCCATTAGCAATATAGCTCCATCTGTATGTAGTACTCACGTTGGGCACTGTGACGTTTCATCATGTACTGCATGCATATCCCTCTTACAGGTGGAGATGAAGTAGCATTTCAGGTGCTCACTGACTTCAAAGGACTAATGCACAGCTTTGGAATTTTACATTGGCATGAATTGGAAATGTAAAAGTCTGAAGTGTTGCTGCATTGCAAGACCAAGTAATTTTTTTTTAATCTGTTGTACAGTTTATATAACTGGGCATGAGGTTAGTGTTTTGGCAGGGTATGCTACCCCATGCCAAATAGCTTTTGAAATCTCAGGAGTAGTATTAATAAATGTGTATATTTTGACATTATGTAATTGCTCAAATAATACCAAGTAAGGTATTTTTTCATGCAAGAACACACAGAACTTAGAAAACATGCTAGTGACTAAAAGGTCACCATACCAGGAAAGCAAAATGTGGGCAATCAAATGTGAGCAATTTTATGAGTCAAGAAAATGTATATAAGATTAATAGTTTCAGTTATATATTGTACAATATATGTGATTTTAATGCCACACTAGATGTTTATGACATTTACAGCACGTCAGCTAGATGCCTGGTGTAATGGTAAAACTGTTAGGAAAATCAAAACTCATTTTCAAAAGCATTTAATGGAAGTTAGCAGCACTTAGCCTCTCAGCTCTGATGCCAGCCATGTGAACCAAGTACATAATGGGGCTGTTTTTGTACCGATGCCAGTCATGTGAACCAAGTACATAATGGAGATGCTTCTGTACTAAAATGTTTTTTGTGCAAATTGTCTGATAGAATTTTTGTTGATGACGTATTGTCTTTAGAATCATATTTTATTTTAAAGGGCAATATAATTGATTCGTTTGGACTATATATATATATATATATATATATATATATATATATATATATATATATAAAGTGGCCACGTTTGATAGGTTTGTTTGGTCTAGGGATTTCTATTCATGCCATTATATTTCCTTTGTGCTATGCAGGTCATTGATAATTCATTTAGCTTAATTAATAACTTAGTTCTATATAGTATATTTTTGGATTATATTTGGTAACTGTTTAGTTTGAAAGATCTTAGCAAATATTTCAGGTGAGTGCCAGTAAACTTTTTTCTACTCTATTTTTTTATCTGTTATAATCCCACAGCTGCTAAGTATGGCATGTAAGTGATGAATTCACCTGAAGCAGCCCATCCCCCAGATGTTGATCGTGTTTCACTGTTGCAGTCCTAACCAATGGGTTATTCAGCTCCCAGTAGCCCTCGATCGGTAAGAATACCAAAGGTAAGTAAAAATTACATCGGCTGTTGCCGGCTGTAAAGGATGTCAAGGCATCCGAAAAACAAAAGGAGACAGCCGACGTCACTTCCTCAGTCTTCCTTGCACGGAGCCTGAAGCAGAAGCATTTCTTGCACGAGTGCCGGTCAGCAGTTTACCTTTTGTGTTTCTGACTACAAAGTTGAAGTCAACTACAGCTAATGACCTCATTGGGGATCCTCTTTTCTTGCCTTAACGAATGTCAGAAAAGGTTAATAATTGTCTTACCTGTGGAAAGCAGATTCCCCATAGAGATTTTCGTTCCTATTTTATTATTTGTTTAGGCCTTGACTACGATGTTCCTAGTTGTGATCTTTGTGCTTCCTTTAATACACATACTATTCGTCATCAGGCTAAGCTTTTAGCTAAGCATTTTGGAGTTTGACCTAAGTTTGTCGGTATCGGGTCCGCTGGTTTTCAGGCTTCGGATATCCCCAAGAAGCATAAGGATAAGGACCGCGACAGGCTTCCAAAGGTCAAGTTCTTGGATGATGTTAGGTTGGTCATCAGTCATGCGGTGGCCAGTGAGGCACCTTTGCAGCCCCTGCAGCCTGCAGATTCCCAACCGCAGGCCTCACTTGAGACCATTTCTGAGGTCCCCAGGCCTTTTGCGTTATTTTTGCCTTCTGACCTTCTGCCTGTTGCCTCTTCAGCTGGATCTGGAGCCGCAAAGCTTTACTCTGGTGTCCGAGACCTAAGTTATTCATTCAGACAGCAAGTTCATACCGACGACTTCAGCTGTAACTTCGGCAGTTGTCAGGCCTCCCAAGTCCTTTAGACTTGCAGGTAAATCTTCCAGTCATAAGCCTGTGAAGAAGCAGGCTCCAGTTTGCTCTTGTTCCCATCATTCTCGAATGGTTAAAATGGCTGATGACCTGTTGACTCTTATTAGTGGTTCACAGCCTCCTCCTCCAAAAAGGGGTAGGGATGTCTCTCCTGAGGCTTTGTCCTTTTCAGGTTCAGATACTTCTAGTATTTCTGCGGATGAAGAAGAAGTTTCTCAAGCTTTCTCTCCTTTTGAGGATTCAGACGCAGAGGAGTCCATCCCTTCTGCTTCTCCTCCAGAAGATTTCTCTTTTGGTGATACTTTAAATACTCTCAGGGAACATTTTAAATAGGAAAGTCAGGATTACCCCCTTTCTAAGAAAAGGATTAGGGAGTTTTTGGATTTGCCTCAGCATAAGCCTTTGGCTATTCCTCCTGTGTTGGAAGTGGTTGATGATGTGTTTCTGAAAAATTCCTTGGCTCCAAATTCGGTTCCTGCTGCTCCCAGGAAACCTGACAGGTACTACAGAGTTCCTGATTCTCGTATGTTTCTTTTCAGGAATCTGTTGGCTGATCCAAAGGTTATTTCTCAAGGCCATAAAGGAGTTAAGGCCACTGTTACTAAAAATCCTGTTCCTTCTGACAGGGAATCCAAGAAACTAGATAGATGGGGTAAAAAAGTTTATACGTCTGCCACTCTTGCTATTAGGTCTACTAATTGTCTTTTTCATGTGCTGAAGTACCAGCAGCACACCTTGGAAGCTATTAAATCTAGGATAGCAGGTGCACCTCAGTTGGTGGAGAGTAAGGATATGCAGGACTTGCTGAATTCTACCAGTCTAGTAAATAAGCATTCTTTACATTGTGGCTTTGACTTTCCAGAAGCCTCCTGTAGGGCTACAGCTACTGGCTCTGTTATTAGAAGGCACGCTTGGCTCAGGGAGCAGCCCCTACAAGAGCCTGTTAAGGCTAAGCTTTTAGATGTAACTTTACATAAGGGCAGTCTTTTTGGCAGCAAAGCAGAGGAAGTACTCAAGAAGATGGAAGACAAGGCCAAGACTATGCAAACAGTTAAAGGCTTTCTGCAAGTTCAGCCTCCTTGCTTTAGCAGGAATTACCCTTCTAAGAGTTGGATGTTCCCTGATACTAGCAGACAGAGCTGTTCTAGGACTAGAGGTTACACATCTTCTAGGGGGCAGGCGGCTACCCCTCAAAGGTCTAAGCATTGGCCGGTTTCCTCTTCCAAGGTGGGAAGTTCTAAACCTGCATCTCAATCTAAACATTCTCAATGACTCTGTCCAACTTCTGCCTGTTCTTGCCTGCCCAGAGAGTCCTTTAGGGGGAGGGTTGGCCCTGTTTGCAAATGTTTCAGCCACCATCATGGGCAACAAATGGGTACTCAGAACTGAATCCCTAGGGCACACAAGTTTTCTTTCCATACCTTTCCAGTACCCAAAGGATTCCCAGACGCTCCTCCAAACCAAAGGGCAGAAGTAGAAAAGCAAATTGTATCTCTGTTACATCTGGGAGCAATAGAATCAGTTCCTGCTCAGCAAGTAGGCCAGGGATTCTATTCCAGACTTTTCCTTGTCCCAAAAAAAAGGCACCTGGTGTCCTATCCTGGATCTATCCATCCTGAACACTTTCTTAATAATTCCAAAGTTCAAAATGCTCACTCTGCATCAGTTACTGCCAATGTTAGAAAAGGATTCCTGGCTGGTAACATTGGATCTCAAAGAAGCTTATCTACACATCCCTATCAGGGAAAGTTGCAGGCAATAGCTTCATTTCAGGGTTGGCAAGCAACATTATCAATTCTCTGCACTGCCATTTGGCTTATCTACTGCTCCCAGAGTTTTCACAAAGTGCCTGGCTCCAGTCATTGCTTTTTTCTGGCAAAAAGAAATTCAGATTTATCGATACTTGGACGACTGTCTAATTCAAGCAAATTCTCAGGAACAGCTGCTAAAGGATCCAGAATTTGTAAAGACTCTTCTCTCTTTCCTGGGTTACATTCTCAACATGGAAGAATCAAAAATGTTACCATCCAAAGAGATTACATTCCTGGGAGCGAGTCTGAACACAGCCACCCAGATGATATATCTCACCCAGGAGAAGCAGACAACTCTTTCAATTTACTTCAAGGATTTGGCAAGCCTGTCCCAGCTCCCTGCAAGGAAATACCTGTAAGCTCTGGGATTCATGGCCTCTTGCATTCTCATGATTCCATATGCAACACTGCATATGAGGAAACTGCAATGGTACCTCAAGAACACTTGGTGTCAACACACACACAGGACCTGGATGTGATAATTCCTCTGCTTCCATGTCTGCAGACAGAGTTTCTTTGGTGGGCAACAGCCTGTCTACAGAACAAAGGCATGGCTTTTTGCCCACGCCCAGCCACTCAAGTTCTCACCACAGATGCATCGGACTATGCCTGGGGAGCTCACCTGGATGGCAGATGCATACAGGGAAGTTGGAATGCCCAGCAGATGCACCTGCGCATAAATTTAAAGGAGTTGATGGCAGTCCAGCAGGCTTTACTAGCTTTCAAGCATCTTCTTTCTCCAGGGACCCTTCATGTCAGGACAGACAACACCACAGTCATGTGGTACATCAACACACAGGGAGGGACTCATTCTTAGCTCCTGTGCCAACAGAGCATGAGTCTTTGGTCCATAGCAGCATCCCTAGGCCTGCATCTTTTAGCTTAGTTTCTTCCAGGAAGGCTCAGGTTTTTGGCAGACCAGTTGAGCAGACAGACCCTGGATCCTCACAAGTGGCAGCTGAACAGAGAAGTTTTTCACAGCATCATTCAACATTGGGGCACTCCTCAAGTGGGTCTTCTCCTCGCCAGACAACCATCTTCTACCTCTTTTTTGCATCAGACAGTATCACAGCAGAGCCTGGAGAGTGGATGCCCTGTCCTTCCCTTGGACGCTGCTGTCAGTTTATGCCTTCCCTCCTCTTCCTCTTCTTCCCAGAGTATTATTGAAGATCAGGGATGAAAAACCATGGACTATTCTCATAGCTCCAGACTGGCCCAGGTAACATTGGTATCCACTGCTTCGTAGTCTCTCCCAATTTCCTCCTTGGCATATTCCTCTGAGGCCAGATCTTTTGGTTCAGGAAGGGGGAAGCGTTCTACAGCCTCATCTTCAGTCTCTCCATTTGGTAGCTTGGCTCATTTTATGACTCCATCCTCTTCTTCTTCCCTGTCCCAGCAGGTGGTTGATGTGCTGAAGGAGGCCAGGAGGCTTAGCACTAGGAAGTCTTATGCTGGCAAATGGGAAAGATTCTCTCTTTGGATGCAGGCTAGAGGGGAATCTTCTTCTCAGCCTACCCTTCCTCTGATCCTAAATACCTGGCTGATTTGCTTCAGGGTGGTCTTTCTTTTTCCTCTATCAAGATCCATGCTTCAGCCATTTCTGCTCATTGTTCTTTTGAACAACCCATTTTCTCTCATCCTCTGATGAAAATGTTTCTCAGAGGTGCTTGCAACTTAAAACCTCCCAGAAGGGCGCCTACTCCAGCCAGGGATCTTAATTTTGTTCTAGAGAAACTCACTCTTCCTCCTTTTGAGCCAGCTGCCACTGCAGATTTAAAGTTTCTCTCGTGGAAGACTGCCTTCCTCTTGGCTATAACTTCAGCAAGGAGGGTTTTGGAGCTGCAGGCTTTGATGGCTGTGGAGCCTTTTCTTATTTTCCATGCAGATAGGTTCTCTCTGAGAACCAACCCCTCCTTTATGCCTAAGGTGGTTTCTAGCCTGACTCTTAATCAGTCCATACACCTTCCTACCTTCTTTCCTAATCCTCACAATAGAGGAGAAAGGATCCTACATACTCTTGATGTGCACAGACAGCTCAGGTTTTACCTGGACAGGACTAAAGACCTTCGGAAAACAGCACAGGTATTGGCCAGCTTTGCCTCTGGAGCCCAGGGCAAGGCTATTTTTAAGCAAACCATTTCTAAATGGATTGCTCATTGTATTACTTTTTGTTATTCCTTTCATGGCAAGGTTCTTCCTCAAGGGGTTAGGACCCACTCATCTAGAGCAGCTTCCACTTCTGTAGCCTTTTTAAGGGGTGTCCCTACTAAAGACATTTTGGAAGCTGCCACATTGTCTTCTGTTCACACTTTCACAAAGCATTATATTTTGCCTTTGTTTTTGAAGGCCAGGGCAGGGTTTGCCACTGTTCTGCAGGGCATTATCTCCAATCCTTGATTCTGTTGGTTCCTCCTCCCTTTTCTCTGGGCTTTGGTAATCAACCCATTGGTTGGGACTGCAACAGTGACACACGAAGAACATAGTACAATTGTGTACACTTACCATAAATGTAGATGTTCGAGTGTATTCACTGCTGCAGTCCTGCTTTCCCTCCCTCCTTCCCCCTTTTTTTCTCTTTTCCTAAGGTACAGGCTAAATTTAGTTTAAGCCTTGTTTTCTGGGGGCTTCTGACTGTTATGGCAAGAAAGACTGAGGAAGTGACGTTGGCTGTCTCCTTTTGTATTGGACGCCCTGACGTCCTTTACAGCCAATGAAAGCCAACGTCATTTTTACTTACCTTTGGTATTCTGGCTGATCGAGGGCTACTGGGAGCCAGATAACCCATTGGTTAGGACCGCAACAGTGAATACACTTGAACATCTACATTTATGGTAAGTGTACACAACTGTACTTATCAGTATGTGGGAACCAGCGCTTAAATTGTTTAGTCTGCTTGCAATGTCAATTCCAACATATAGGTGGAGTTGATAGTCTCTTAAAACCATCTGATACCACAAAATCATCTGCATGTCAAGTGTGACAATACCAGAAAGGCAATTACAAGGTCTGTCCTGAATGCTTTGAAACATCTGACACTACACTGCATTAGTGCTACCATAACACAATGTTCATGTCTTGAAAAATTATCAGTCTGGTGCATCCAATATTATACCACAGCACAGGTCTGTTGTTCCTGGATGCTCTCTTCTCATCCTAAACCTTTTTGTAATCTGTGGTATAGCACCACCTGTATGTTGTTACTGGTACTGTATTTTGTGATTAGGTACTGCCAACAGGTAGAACACTGTCTACAGTAGAAAAGCTCATTTGTTTGAAAGTGATGTACTGTTACTTAGAGCTTTTACCTTATGTTCAATACCAAATTAAAATATCTAATACTTCAGTACTGTGAATTTGATTCACATTTCAGAATAAGGCACAGGGCTCTGAGATTTTTCAGTTGTCTATGTGGCATGAGGAATACCAGAGCGAATCAGATGCTGTGTAAATGCTTTGGGTAGTATGTTACCCTAAGCTTAAAGTATCTGCAGTCTGTCCTTTATGTTACTTGTTCTGTGTTACTTGTTCTGTGTTCATCTGAAGTGTGTAAGCCCTTTCTGAGTCCCTTCTACAGGAGATGATGGTTCACTCAGAGTCAGCGTACTGCTTGCTAGTTGCAGTATAGGTTAGAAAATCTTATTTTGCAAGTAATCTCCGTGGTATCCCTGAAGTCTCAAAACAACCCACTAAACAAGTGTAGTGGGTCCAAGAACAAAACAGTGTAAGAAACTTCTCTGTGTGGAAGATTTTCAGTCCATATATCTCTAGTTAATCACTGTATATTAATCAGATCAGACAATAGTAGTAGAAGTAGCGAACGTAAACTCGTCTTAAGTCAAAACAAAACAAAACAAAAAATAATAATAGAAAATATAAAATTGACCTAGTCATAGCTGACTCTATAGTCAGGCACACTGATGTTCCACTCACTAGACTAAACAAGGAGAAAGTTACTGTCAGCTGCCTGTCAGGTGCCAGGATCCGCCACATAACGCATGCACTCAGGTCACTCCACAATAAGTACAAATATGACACTGTCATTGTCCATGTTGGTGTGAATGACCTGAGATGTACCTCCCTGGACTACATGAAAAGAGACATGGAGGAGCTCTCCGATCTTGTATCCCAGGCAGGTATGACCCTAACCCTGAGTAGCATCCTGCCATCACCCAGAATCATACCACAGTACAAGGACAACATGATTGACTTCAACAATTGGCTAAGCTTCTGGTGTCATTCTAAGGGGATCCAGTATTTGTCTGCCTGGGACGACATGATCGGCAGTCCATGATGCTTTGCCAGAGATGGCCTGCACCTGTCGCCCTTAGGATTCCGGATACTGTCTAAGGCTCTTGCCACCCCTATAGTGCCTTTTTTAGGCAAGGTTCAAATAACAAATTCACCACCATAACAGGTACAAGCAAGCAAAATCTGAGGGTAATGCTACTCAATGCTAGAAGTCTAAACCTCAAAATGCACTCACTCGAGGCACTCCTTAAAATGGAGAACATTGACATCTGTGCAGTGACAGAGACCTGGTTCAAAGCTCCAGAGAGCACCCCTGCATTACCAGGCTTCAATCCGTACCACACATTTCGGCCACCTAACCCAGAAAGAAGCACTAAAGGCGGAGGCGTGTCCATATTCATTAAGGATATCCACACCTCCAGGCTAGTTGCACAGCATAATGCATCCGAGATCATCCAAGTGCAACTAACTCTGGGCAACACCGCAATCCAAATTGTAGCTTGCTACAAACCCCCTACCATGCCCCAGGATTCACACTCCTCATTTCTTGATACACTGGAAAGTATTAGGGTACAACCCAACACCCTAATAATGGGTAATTTCAACTACCCCACCATTAACTGGGAAAACTACTCATGTACCAACTCTTTTGCTCAACGTTTTCTAGAATTCATAAATTCCAATGCCTTGGATCAACTTATTCACACCCCCACCAGGGGCAGCAATATCCTAGACCTGGTCATTACCAACATGGGAAACCGGTGTTCCACACCAGAGGTCAATTCCTCGTTGGTCAGATCCGATCACAAGCTAATCAGCCTAGACATCCACATCCCACCCTCACCCCCAATTAGGAAAACCATTGTAAAAAACTTCTCCAAAGTCAACTTCACACTTCTTAAGACAGAAGTGGCAAACTTCATGACACCCATGCAGACGGACAATAGAGGTATGACTGCCGAATCCTACGCAAATGCACTTTATAAGCACTTACACGAGTGCATGGATCATGCTATCCCTAATAGAGCCAAGATGTTATCCTCCAAAAAAAGGAAGCCAATCTGGTGGTCCTCTGCCATAAACAAACTCTTCAACAGAAGAAAGAAACTGTTGCAAAAAAGAGTAAAATCCCATGACTGGAGGAACTCCCTGGTCAACCTCAGTAAGAAGCTGAGATCCCTCATAAAATTCTCCAAAGCTAGTTACGAAAACAAAATTGCCACTGACTCTAAAGACAACCACAAAGCATTCTATAGCTATGTCAAGAATCTAAATGGGAACATTCAGATCTGCTCTGAGTTACAGCACAATGGCACTAAATATACAGAACCAACTGATATTGCCAACATCCTAGCAGATAGGTTCAGTGCTAACTTTACCCCCCTCTCACCCCCTAGAGGGCCCATCTCTATACCGGAAGAATGCAAAGTTCCTATAATCACGGCTGCACAGGTAAAAAAACACACTCTCCAAAGCCAAGAACACAGCATCCATGGGACCTGACAATATCCCAGGCTGCGTTCTACACGAACTACAGAATGAACTGGCACCCTACCTAAGTACCATGTTCAATCATAGCCTCACCTCAGGCTTTGTACCCACTGAATGGCGCACCACGATGGTTATCCCACTCCACAAAGGGGGAGCCACGACGGACCCCGGGAACTACCGCCCCATTAGCCTGATGAGCCTGGTCTGCAAGGCCATGGAACGTATCATCATGGAACTCATAAACAAAGACATTGGTAATCTCCAAACTCTGGACCCTACCCAGTTTGGATTTGTAAAAGGCAGATCATGTCTCCTAAACCTGATTGACTTCTTTGAAGCAGTCACTAAAGCCATATATGAGGTTAAAATGGTTCACACAGCTTATCTAGATCTCGCCAAGGCTTTCGACACCATCCCCACTCTGGAATTATAGATAAGCTCACTAAACTAGGTATAAATCCCTATGTCACAAGATGGGTTGCCAACTGGCTCACAGACAAAACCCACACTGTGAAAGTAGTGGATTCCAAATCTGACATCAGACCAGTGACAAGAGGAGTACCACAGGGTTCAGTCCTGGGTCCTCTCCTGTTTGGAATCTACTTCTCTGAAGTGCAGGCCAACACAGAAGGTCTTTGGCTAACAAAGGTTACAGATGACTGCAAACTAGGAGCCATAATCAAAACTCCTAACGATGTGGACAAACTATAAAAGGGCCTCACAGAGACAGATATCTGGTGTCAAAGCCATGGCCTGAAGCTCAATGCCAAAAAGTGTATTGTCATCCCCTTTGGTAAAAACTCTGTACCCATGAACTACCACATAGCTGGTAGTCTACTTAATGCTGAAAATGTGATAAGAGACCTTGGGACACAGGTGGACAGTAGTCTCTCCTTTGATAATCACATCACCACAGTGGTCAGGAAATCCTTCTACATGGCTCATCTCATCACAAAAGGATTCTCATCAGAAAAAAAGAGGTCATTCTTCCCCTCTACTCATCACTCATTAGACCCATTATAGAGTACAATGCCCCTTTTGGTATGTACCTCACAAGACATCTACAACAACTGGAAAGACCACAGAAATACCTCAAAAAGAGGATTACTGGCCTCAAACAGATGCCCTATGCAGACCGTCTCAAAAAACTACAGCTTTACTCCATCGCATATCGCCTACTCGGGGGCGATCTCTGCCTAACATACAAAGCTATGTCAAACCCAGAGCTGTTGGACATGCTCCACTTAAAGAAATCCCTATCCCTCCGAGCTACACGCTCTAGGGACCTAAACCTTGTCACCACAATAAACAGATCATGCTGGAGGGATAGATTCCTGTCCCAGAGACTTCCCATACTCTGGAACAGACTATCTATCTATGTCACACAGAGCTTCTCATTAGCTCTCTTCAAGAAAAATCTTGATGATTGGATGGGAAATGGGAAATTCACCATGGGGATCACTTCTGTGGCTCTGCTCGACAGGGGCACAGGAAAATAATGTTCTTGGGTGGCGAAAACCAGGGTACATTTTTTGGCTAGGCTTGTATGGGCCCTAGGGCCGATAGCCTAGTACCTACCTATGAATTGTACAGCATTACTAAGTATTCAAAAGTAATCCACGCAAGGCAGGCAGTCTGATTCCAGTCGAAAATCCTTTATTAAGTACACAGACAAGCGATCCAAGTAAAACAAAAATAGAGTAATAATTTCCTCACAAGCGTTCTATATATATATATATATATATATATATATATACATATATATATATATATATATATATATATACTTTTTATCAGGCATGGGAGTGGTTTATTGTACTGTAAAACAAAGTGTTATTGGTACACATGTTAAATTCACATCCCTTCCCCCATCAGTGTAACATTTGAGCTGGTCCTGCCCTACTTAGTAGCTGTCATAATAATATATAACCTTTATGTACTTTAAATACAATTTATAATGATGTGGTACCCTTATTTAACCAGATTATTAAGTAGATTATTAAGTCTGTGATTTTGTGCAAGACAATATACTACATGGCTGGAAATATATCAACCTTAGTTCATTTGGCAATCAAAAAGTATATATAACTATATATACATATACATTTTGTATGTAAAAATCAATTTCTATTTTCATAACCTATTGTTAACAAAGATCGCTTTCGTCCTTCTAGACTTCTTCAGGTCTGTGTACAAGAAACCTAAAAACTATCTATAAAAATATATATAATTGTATAAATAGTTAATATTGTTGTTACACATCATTTTGAATAAAGTGGAAAAAAGAACTAGAATAAATATATGTATGATGATGGAAACAAAATATACACTTAAATTACAACTGATTTAAAATGGTATTTAAAACCAACTGGTAGAATAAAATAAAATAAAATAAAATAAAATACAATTAGTCATGTAAACAATGTGGCAATTTTCTAAGTTCCAGTGCACTACTAATTGAACAGTAGTAATTTAGTCCAGGCTTCCTAAAAGAGTTCAGCTTTAATTGCCACATGAGTTCATGTTTCTCCAGAATATTCGGGATGTCTCCTTCAAGATCACCCATGTCTATGCGATCCAGGATCTGGAACTTAAAACCTGTGTGCCTTTTATGAAGAGAAAGGTGTTTGGCTAGTGCATTATTTTTACATCCAGAGCAGATTTCTGACAGATGACATGAAATCCTACGCTTGAGTTTATTTAGAGTCTTGCCCACATAGAATGCATTACATTCATTGCACTGTGCCCTGTAAATTAATTTTGTAGTGTTACAGTCACCCCCTGCACTGGTTTTAATGATTTTCTTTAAATAAGGGCAATAAAAACTATCACCTTGCTGTATAAATATACAAAATGTACAATTAGTTTCACATCTTTTAGTGCTTTTCTCATATGGTCTAGGTTTAAATTCAACAAAACTTCTAATGTTCCTGGCCTTCCTATAAACAAATGATGTGGCTTCACCTAAGATGTTAATCAGAAAAGGGTTTCCTGTGACAATGTCCCAGTTTTCTTCAATAACATTTTTGATACTGTGATAGTCCAACGTGTATGTCAGGATGCAACTATTTTTGCATTTGTTATTCTCTGTGGAATTGTTGTGTCTTTCGGCTTCTCCTGGTTAGGGGTCACCACAGCGTAACTCCAGTGTGCTAATAATTGGCAGTTGATTTTTATGTGCTGAGTTGCCAGCCCTGATGCACAACCTTCAACGAAGGAACGCCCATTCATGCATGTCTCTACACAGAAGATGCTCTAGCTGAGAATCGAACCTGACAGCATCTTACTGTGAGGCGACAATGCTACCGCAGCACCACCACCGCGGAGTTATTCTCTGTGGAATTACTTAACATTATTCTACTGGGGAGGTAGAGTGAAGGTGCTTCAGTTCTTTTCATTTCTATAATGGGTTCCAGGATGTTTATTAACATCTGACTTTCATAGCCTCTCACTAGAAAATCATTCTCTAAGTTGTTCAGGTTTCTCAAAAATGGTTCCATCTCTGTGGTTATTCTAGCTAATCTATAGCCTTGGGACTTCATTACATTATACTTGATTTTTGTAGGATGTAAACTTTTACTGTGGAGTAATAAGTTAACCCTTGGTTTTCTGAATAGATCAGTGGTGATTCTGTTATTGTTGGTGTCCTTGGAAATCTGCATATCTAAGAAAGTGGTTGAAGTATAGCTATGGGAAGAGGTAAACTTCAGGAAGGGGGTTGTTTGATTGAGGTAAGTGATAAAATCTTTAAACTGCAAGGTGCCACCTTCCCACACAATAAAAATGTCATCAGTAAAATGTAAATAGCATGTGATATGCTGCATGTAGTCTGTGTTGTTTAACACAAAGTCCTCCTCCCATTTGCCCAGGGCTATGTTAGCTATGCTGGGAGCCATGGCAGTCCCCATTTTACATTACAATGCTGTCTTTATTTCACTAGTACATAATTTATCAGTCTTGTAACATTTGCCATTTCAAGCTGTAATGTAATGCATTTAGTCCCTAATCCATTTTTTTAAATAACAAGAAAATGTATCACCTATGACAATGCTGAGGACACATAATTTCATTCATCCAATGCTATTAAGTTGCATCTGACTCTTAAAGCAGTCCCATACACAGCCATTGCTAGCCCCAGAGCTTAGAAGAGAAGAAGGTAATGGAAGAAGATTCCAGAGCATTATTTCCATACCACACACACTTATTAACAATTTATAGTCATCAATCCACCTAATGTATACCTTTGGGATGTGGGATCAGACCAGAGAACCCTTCATCAAAGTTACCCCAAATGACTGAGAAACTTACAAAAAAGTTACTTGTTGCTCCAGTGTGTCTCAGCCTCCCTATAATTTCACACTTGACATTTAATATATAAAGTTAATAGGCTTAAGTTACTGTCTTCAATTTTTTTTCCAGAGTAATATCTCTGTTTTATGTTTCTTTTTATCCAAAGCTGCTAACTTATTGAAGTAAACTATCACTGGCTTCTCATGTTGTATTATAAGGTTTTACTTACTGTTGACCAGTATTTTACTCACTTGTGGATTGTAATTATGCTTATAAATTAGGGTTCAGAAGTAAAGAAATATAACTGGTTTAAATACGTTGTGACTCCTCAAAAGTTTTTGAGGATGCAATCATCATGATCTTAAACCACATTGTATAAACAATTTAGCCCTCCCCTAGCCTTAACTATATTCTAGCAGCCAAAACAGATCATACTTCTGCATGCTTCTGGAGGGGAGAGCATAAGGTAAAACAAATATTTCAATAAGAACATTTTTTAGACATGCAAAGGTACTGCTGCTGCATCTCACACACAATAGAAATTCCTTAGTTTTGGCCGACTTGCAGCTACCCTAGGATGTTTTTTTACATGGGGATCATTAACCTTGATCATAAACAAGTCCTCCTTTCTGTGTAGTTGGGC
This sequence comes from Protopterus annectens, assembly GCF_019279795.1. Taxonomy (NCBI): domain Eukaryota; kingdom Metazoa; phylum Chordata; order Ceratodontiformes; family Protopteridae; genus Protopterus; species Protopterus annectens. Next base: position 721,450,796 of record NC_056731.1, read on the forward strand.
CATTTATCTCTCTCCAAGAAGTGAGAGCCATACATCCCATTCATTTCTCATATGTGTGAGGATTATGTGGAGGGATTAATGTCATTATCTTACTCTATGGATTGAGAAATTCTGACATCAGCCCTGTATTATGAGCTAGATTTAGCCATGTAATGAGGCTTAGAAAAGCAATGTTGCCCAATTCTGTGAGTGATGTAATCGTGTTAGAAGGTACTGCCATCCTTACAGCAAGCTCTATTCTGTGGTCTCTCTTGCCTCTACCACAGATGCTAAGATGGACAGTACACTCTAGACAAGTGCATCACAATCCCTTCCCCCACCAGGACAGGCATGCAGGCATTGCCCTGCCATTCCTCTCTCGTCTCTTTTAGCACCTACAGTTCCTGACCAGTTATTGAACCTGGGTCATCTAGGTTGCAGTCAGAGCTTTTATTCCTCTATTCAACAGAAGTGTCAACACCCCATTTCTGACCAAAGATAGCAAAGAAACAATGCAGATGTAGTCAGTTGCCTGTTAAATGCTACCAAAGTGCTAAGGAGGCAGCATACTTGCCTTTTTTACATTCAACCCCAGTGGCAGGAGTGGCAGGAGTGTGCAGTTAAAACTTGTCTGATTGAAGACTACAGGAACAGGGCTCAGTTTTGAGATTTTTTTACTGGTTAATTGGGTAATTTGTTTAAAAGCCTTTTCTGATTGCTTGTAGTCAACTAAAGCTGTTTTAAGTGTATTTTTTACTGTTTGTAGTCATTTAAAGCTGTTTTAAGTGTATTTGTTACTGTTTTTGCCTTATCTTTTCAAAAAAAAAAATGTTTTCCTTGTTTCCCACCTTTCTAAGCTAGTATAGTCCAGTTTTCAGGCTAGTGCTGAATTCAGGGCCGTGTTACATTTTTCTGAGTTGCCCATACCTTACTTGGATAGAAGGAGGTTTTTCTGTTCACCTGTGAGAGAAGGAGCTTTGAGCAGTCATCTGTCCCTGGAGGAGTGGTTCCAGCCCAGAAGTTAGTAGTTTATAGACCATTTTGGGCTAATTTCTATCTCTTTCATTTCCCTGCTGTAAAAACCACGTTTGCATGGTTTTGCACGTCTGGGCAGCGCCGGTAAGCTAGGGCAAAATTTATCCTGGCTCCACCAAGTCTCCTCTTCAGTTTTTCCCTTGAAAGTAGTCTAACTCTCAACCTAAGCACTTAAAAAGCATCCTACAGTACAGCTCTTGCTCAGACCTAATAGCAAGCACTAATATACCCCGACATTTGATTGTTCAGCAGGGCAAGGCTCATTATTTACCCCTCACCAACCAAGTGACTAAGCAGCTCACCCTACTATTCAGGCATGACCAAAGGGCAATTTCAGGTATACTCTCCAGTCCAGCTGGTGAACCTGGGTATCCTGAGGCAATGTTACAAGTGCCTCATGTACACAGACAACCCTCTCCTCCCACCACAAAACATTAACATATGCGAGAGATGCAATTATCTAGCAAAAATTGCAGGCTAAGCTCTTTCCACCCAAGACTGGAACAGGCAGTCATGAGGAGAAGGTTAACACTTGCACCACACCTCCAGCCTCATAAGGACATACTAAACCAGCACTGGCAAAAAATACACATAAATACACAAAGTCATACTTGGAGGCTCTAAATAAAAACCTGCAAAAGCATCACAGACCTCCAAAGCAGACACCCAAAAAACCTGCACCTCCTGTCACAAACCAGACAACACATAAAACACAAAATCAGTGTGCAGCGCAATCACAGCCCTTAAGGCGAAATAACATACCTAACACACTAGTAATAGGCGACTCTATAGTCAGGCACACTGATGTCTCACTCACTAGGCTGGACAAGGAGAAGGTTATTGTTAGCTGCCTGTCGGAAGCCAGAATCCGCCACATAACACAAGCACTCAGGTCACTCCAGAACAGGTACAAATATGACTATGTCATTGTTCATGTTGGTGTGAATGACCTGAGACGTACCTCCCTGGACTACATGAAAAGAGACGTGGAAGAGCTCTCTGATCATGTAGCCCAGGTGGGTATGACCCTGACCCTGAGTAGCATCCTGCCCTCACCAAGAATGATACTGCAGTATAAAGAAAAAATGATCAATTTCAACAATTGGCTAAGCTTCTGGTGTCATTCAAAGGGGATCCAGTGTCTGTCAGCCTGGGACGACATGCTCAACAGTCCTCGTTGCTTCCCAAGAGACAGCTTGCACCTGTCACCCCTAGGCTTTTGAATACTGGCCAAGGCTCTTGCTGCCCCCATAGTGCCTTTTTTAGGCAAGGCTCAAAAGTCAAACCCACCTCCATAAACAGCACAAATAAAAAAATGACGGCTATGCTTCTCAACACCAGGAGTTTCAAAATGCACGCACTCGAAGCACTCCTCAGTATGGAGAACGTTAACATCTGTGCAGTAACTGAAACCTGGTTCAAGGCTAAACAGAGCACCCCAGCACTACCAGGCTACAATTCATACCACACATTTCGGCCATATAACACGGACTGAAACACAAAAGGAGGGGGTTTATCCATATTCATCAAGGATACCTACATCTCCTGGTTAGTGGCACAGCATGATACCTCTGAGATCATCCATGTGCAACTAACATCAGGCAAATCTGCAATGCAAATTGTGGCATGCTACAGATCGCCCTCCATGACCCAGGACCACCACTCCACCTTTCTGGAGACACTGGAAAACATGAAGGTCCTACTGAATACCCTGATATTGGGTGATTTCAATTACCCTACTGTTAAGTGAGAAAACTACTCAAGTACAAACTTCCAGGTCCAGCGCTTCCTGAAATTTATCAACTCAAATGCCCTGGATCAGCTGGTAAACTCCCCTACCAGAGGTGAAAACATATTGGGCCTGGTCATCACCAACATGGATGACAGGTGTTCCACACCAGAGGTCAACCGGTCACTGGTTAGATCAGACCATAAACTAATCACTCTGGATGTCCACACCACACCACTACCTCCAACCAAGGAAACCACAGTGACAAACTTTTCTATAGCCAACTTCACCTTACTTAAGACAGAGGTGGTAAGTTTCACAGCACCCACGCTAAAGGATAACAGTGTCCAAGATGCAGGAACCTTTACAAATGCACTCTATGAGCACCTAGAAGGATGCATGGATTGTGCCATCCTAGCATAACCAAGACTCACTCCCCTAAGAGAAGGAAACTAGTCTGGTGGACCCCTGCCATAAACAGGCTATACAATAGAAGGAGGAAACTAGTTCAGAAAAAAAGCAAATACCAAGAAGGAAAGACATGCCTGATCAGTATCAGTAAGAAACTAAGGTCCCTCATAAAATCCTCCAAGGCTAACTTCGAAAGAAAAATAGCCAAGGATTCGAAAGATAACCACAAAGCCTTCTTTAGCTATGTCAAGAATCTAAGTGGCAACTCACAGATATGCTCTGAGCTAGAGCAAAATAGCACAAAATATACTGAACCCACTGATATTGCCAACATCCTGGCAGATAGATTCAGTTCAAAATTCACCCCCCTCTCACCCCCAAAAGGGCCCACAACAATACCGGAAAAGTGTAGTGTCCCGGAAATCACAGACATACAGGTGAAAACAGCCCTTTTAAAAGCCAAAAGCACAGCACCAATGGGGCCAGATGGTGTCCCAGGCTGCGTCTTGCACGAACTACAGAATGAACTAACCCCCCACCTAAACACACTGTTCAACCTCAGCCTCTCCACAGGCTACATGCCCATAGAATGGCACTCAGCAATGGTTATTCCACTCCACAAAGGAGGGGCCACAACTGACCATGGTAACTATCGCCCCATAAGCCTGACTAGCCTGGTCTGCAAGGCTATGGAGTGCATCATCATGGAACTCATTAACAAAGACATTGGGAACCTCCAAACACTTGACCTGACCCAGTTCGGCTTTATTAAGGGCAGGTCATGCCTACTAAACCTGGTTGACTTCTTTGAGACAGTCACCAAGGCCATAGATGAGGGGAAGGTAGTTCACGCAGCCTACCTTGACCTCGCCAAGGCTTTTGACACTATTCCCCACTCAGGAATTATAGAAAAACTCACCAGCCTGAACATAAACCCCTATGTCATGAGATGGGCTGCCAACTGGCTTACAGACAGAACTCACACGGTAAGAATAGTGGGCTCCAGGTCTGACTCTAAACCAGTCACAAGTGGCATCCCACAAGGCTCAGTCCTGGGACCCCTACTGTTCGGCATATACTTCTCAGAAGTACAAGCAAACACAGGAGGACTATGGCTAACCAAGTTCACTGACGACTGCAAACTGGGAGCCATAATTGATTCACCGGCTGACATGGACATTCTCTAAAAGGGCCTTACTGAGACGGACACCTCGTGTCAAAGTCATGGTCTCAAGCTAAATGCCAAAAAATGCATAGTCATCCCATTTGGAAAAAACACCCATGAATTACCACATAGGTGGCAGCCCCCTTAATACAGAAGAGGTAATAAGAGATCTGGGGACCCAGGTAGATAGTAATCTCTCCTTTGACAATCATATTGCCAAAGTAGTTAGAAAATCCTTCTATGTAGCCCATCTAATTACTAAACGGTTCACATCTAGAAATAAAGAGGTTATAGTGCCCCTCTACTTGTCACTCATCAGACCCATCATAGAGTACAATGCCCCGTTTGGGATGTACCTCACAAGACACTTCCAACAGCCGGAAAGACCACAAAAGTACCTCACCAAGAGAATTACTGGTCTCAAACATATGTCCTATGCAGCCTGACTGGAAAAACTCCAGCTGTACTCAGTGGCATATTGCTTACTCAGAGGTGATCTCTACCTGGCTTACAAAGCCATGTCCAACTCAGAATTGATGGACATGCTCCACCTAAAAAATCCAAGTCACTGCAAGCCACTCGCTCTAGTGAGCTAAACCTCGCCACAAAAATAAATAGAACATGCTGGAGGGATATATTCCTGTCACAGAGACTCCCCATGCTTTGGAACAAAATTCCTAACTACATTAGATAGAGCCCCTCACTAACACTCTTCAAGAGAAACCTTGACGAGCGGATGGGTAACAGAAAATACACCCCTGGGATCACTTCATTGGCTCTTCTTGACAGCGGCTCGGTTAATTAATCAATGGGGCAGCAAAAGCTGACACACTCTGGCTAGGCTTATAAATGCCCTTGGGCAGATAGCCTAGTACCTACCTATAAACCTATGAACCTATGCACAGTAGGATGCTGTGGATTCCATTCCTACACAAGTAGCTTAAATTTTATATGGAAATATCAATACTGCAGTAAATTAAGTTTCTATACACCTGAGGTATTCTCCTCCAGAAGAGATATTAAACAGTGATCACATGCAGTTGTATTAGTGGTAGTTCAGATGGATGCTAAAGATCCGGTGATTCTTATCAACAGACAAGGGGAATTTCATGAGTATCCTGACAGAATTTCTTCTAACCAAGTATTAACTCTAATACATACATACATATATACATACATAAATACAAAGATGTCTGATATTCTCTTTCATATTTACATTTGTTTATAGCAAATACATACAGGAGTTACAAATGTAGTAATAAAACAGACCTCGATTATGCTGAGTAACTTATTTCTTGAATGGCTATTTGACAGGGCTACTGGCTATATCTTATCAGAGTGCAGTGTGATGCTTTATGTGATGCTGCAGTTGGAAAATGCTGCTGTTTCTCTGTTTTTGATGTGTGTGTGTTTGTGTGTGTGTGTGTGTGTGTGTGTGTGTGTGTGTGTGTGTGTGTGTGTGTGTGTGTGTGTTTTCATGAGTGACACTAGCTCATCTAGCTCACAGTTTAGCACCCATCAACTTCAGGTTGAAGAGTAAATAATAAAAAAGGAGGTCAGTTCTCTGGTCTAGTGTTTTCAGTGGCAACAGTGTTCCATTCTTCCCTGACCTGTGCCATTCAAATCAAACTGAAGAACAAAAACGTTCTTCTGCTTATAAAACCTGAAGTTTACTACACATTATATAATGCATTTTATGCTGAAGCAAGTGTTTTACTTCATACTGGCATTTAGAATTGCCAGTATGGAAATGAATAACTGTACTGCACTAAAAACTCAGTTAGCAAAGCAGTTTCTCTTCAGCTGAAACAAAGCATTTAACAAAAGAAAACAACTGACCTGATGTCCATTGTACAAGACTTGTTGAAGTCTGTGCAACTGGCAGAAGTGTTTAATAATTAAATGACTTTGTGTGAACATCAAGTCACTTTTTTTGCCTGTATTGTACTTCCAACAAACTATTAAAAACAAACTGAAGACTACAAAATAAATTCAAGCCAGAAAATAAACACCACTCCCTATTGAAACAAAATACTGAAAATTTAATGAGAGCGCTTTCATCCACTTACAATTCATTGTAAGTGGACGAAAGCGCTCTCATTAAATTTTCAGTATTTTGTTTCAGTAAGGAGTGGTGCTTAATTTCTGGTTTGTATTGCACTTCCAGCTGATCAGCATCTAACATTTTCGCCCTCTAAAATCTTGTACCAGGGATTGCTGAATACTTTACCCTACCCTAGCTAAACTACTGCTAACAGATACAGTCTAATTATTGGAGATTTCTGTCCCTAAAAATTACTTATTTCTTGCAAGGATTTTATTTTCTTTGTTATGTGAGCCCAGCTTGTAAGTGCATTAATATAATATCCCTTTGCAAAAGGAGGAGTGTCCACTGATCCAGGAAATTATAGACCCATCAACCTAACTAGCCTGACCTGCAAGGCCATGGAGCAGATTATCATGGACCTCATTAACAAAGACATTGGCAACCTCTGGACACTTGATCCCACACAGTTTGATTTTGTCAAGGGGAGGTTATGCCTGTTAAATTTGGTCGACTTCTTTGAGACAGTCATCAAGGCCATAGACGAGGGGAAGACGGTGCAGACTGCCTGGCCAAGACCTTCGATACTATTCCCCTCTCAGGTATAATAGATAAACTATCTCAACTAAGTATCAATCCATATGTTACCAGATGGGTAGCAAACTGGCTCACTGATAGAACCCCACTAGTCAAAATAGGGGAAACCACCTCAAGTAGTTGACCCGTAACAAGCAGTGTACCCAAGGGATTGGTCTTGGGCCTTCTGCTGTTTGGGATATACTTCTCAGAGGTGCAGGCCAAATCTAGTGGGCTATGGCCAATCAAATTTGCAGAGGACTGCAAGATGGGTGCTGTCATCAATTCCCCTAGTGATGTGGACATCCTCCAAGAGGGTCTCACCCAAACAAATGACTGGTGCCAGAAACACGGCCTAAAATCTGAATGCCAAAAAATGCATCGTTATCCCTTGTGGGGAGAATGATGTCCCCACAAATTATCACATTGATAATAATGCACTAAGCATGCAATCAGTCGTGAGGGACTTGAGAACCCAGGTTGATAGCAAACTGACTTTTGACCACCATATTGCCTCCGTTGTACAGAAAGCTTTCTACATTGGCTCACTTTATTAGTAAGGGTATCTCATCCAGAGACAAGGTGATCATAACATCCCTGTATTCTTCCCTTATAAGACTGATTATTGAATACAATGCCCCTTTCGGCATGTACCTCACAGAACACATGCAGCAGCTGGATTGACCACAGAGATTCCTCACCTGGAGAATCCAGGGCCTCAAACATCTACCCTACACAGATAGGCTAAAAGCCCTGTCCCTCTACTCAGTCTCCTACAGACTCCTCAGAGATGACCTCTGTCTGGCATACAAAGCAACCTCAGACCCTACCCTGACTGGACTGCTGCATATCCACAAGTCAAGCTCCACTCGAGTAACCCACACGCAAGACCTTAACCTGGTCTGTGACATCAATAGGACTTGTTGGCGGGACAGATTTTTGTCCCAGAAACTCCCCCTTTTGTGGAATAGACTCCCTGTCCACATAAAGCAGAGTACCTCATTAAACCTTTTTAAGCACAACCTGGATAACTGGATGGGGAGCAGAAAATACACCCCTGGAATTCCACCTATGTCTCTGCTGGACAGTGGCATAGGGTGCTGACTTGTTGGAACATGGGCTAAATTCCTGGCTAGGCTTGTAGGGGCCTCAGCACCAATAGCCTAGCAACTTCCTATGATCCTATTGGTCCTAGAGTTGTCTATAATGTCCTGATAACAGTAGATTCAGGTTGAGAAGGGAGAATGTGCAGGCACTTAATGCCCCAGAACATACCTGAGTATGCTGTTATATCATAATCCATACCTTAACATCTGCTGCTGTTTGCATATATAATACTGAAGCTCAGTGACACCATCCAAACAAGCCATTCTACTTTATGAAAATATGCAGGAATATTCAGATTATTTTATATAAAACGTATTATGACTAACTTGGTTGACTTCTTCAAAATAGTCACCAAATCCATGGATGAGGGGAAGATGATGCACACTGCCTATGCCTGCAGTAAGAGCCACACGAAACCAAGTAGAATAAGAAAGTAGGATCTAGACTGGCAGCAAAGAAAAAACTTTTAATTCAAATAATCCACAACACAATGGGTAAAAAGCAATAATCCAAGTAAGCGCTTTCGTTTGTTGCACTGACAAACTTCTTCTGGCAATAAAAAGCATCACTTACTTCTGTTAAAACCATTTGAAATTCCCTCCTTGCAATGTTATTGGTCCATCTCACTGAAAATGCATGATGTCAGCAAAATGACCCCCCCCCCATCCTGAACACACAAGGCTGAAGCATATCTTAAAGACATAGTCATGTAAAATGATAGTAAATATGCTTATATATCTCAATCAAATACATTTTAAAATCCATGAAACATGTTGGAAAGCAGGATAAATAACCTAGATACTAAAAATACATAAAATACCTACATAAGTAGTTGTAAGATATTCAAGTGAATAAAGAATTGCATGTATAAATCAACCCATAATAAAAGTACATAGCAAGTACAAATAGCAATTTGTGCAAAGAAGTCATTAATAAATGAGCAATATAATAAATGTGCAAATAAGCCAAGAATGAAAAAATGAAAAAATAAAACCACTAATGTGTATAAAACTAAAAATAGTTGAATACAGGTGTATTAAGAACTCACAAGATCCATCACTGAGCCTAAAATGATGAATTATAGCCACGATATACTGAACCCAAGCATAACTAACAGTATATGTATATATATATTCATATATGTAAATTAGATGTTATAAAGTATTATAAAATATTGTCGACATTGTGAATAATAATAGAATAAATCACCTTTCTGGGGATTTTAATTTTAATGTACTGTTAAGGGAAAGGGACTCAGTCAAGCCTGGAATGAATGGAATTGGGGTGGCAAATTCGTCTGTGTGCACATTCTTGGCCCGGCTTGAATGAGTCCCATTCCCTTAACAGTACATTAACATTAAAATCCCTAGAAAGGTGATTTATTCTATTATTATTATTCACAATGTTGACAATATTTTATAATACTTTATAACATCTAATTTGCATATATAAATATATACATACATATACTGTTAGTTATGCTTGGGTTCAGTATATCGTGGCTATAATTCATCATTTTAGGCTCAGTGATGGGTCTTGTGAGTTCTTAATACACCTGTATTCAACTATTTTTAGTTTTATACTCAATAGTGGTTTTATTTTTTATTTTATTCATTCTTGACTTATTTTCACATTTATTATATTGCTAATTTATTAATGACTTCTTTGCACAAATTGCTATTTGTACTTGCTATGTACTTTTATTATGGGTTGATTTATACATGCAATTATTATTCACTTGAACATCTTACAACTATTTATGTAGGTATTATATGTATTTTTAGTATCTAGGTTGTTTATCCTGCTTTCCAACATGTTTTATGGTTTTTAAAATGTATTTGATTGAGGTATATAAGCATATTTACTATCATTTTATATGACTATGTCTTTAAGATATGCTTCAGCCTTGTTTGTTCAGGATGGGGGAGTCATTTTGTTGACATCAGGCATTTTCAGTGAGATGGACCAATAACATTGCAAGGAGGGAATTTCAAATGGTTTTAACAGAAGTAAGTGATGCTTTTTATTTTCAGAAGAAGTTTGTCAGTGCGACAAACGAAAGTGCTTACTTGGATTATTGCTTTTTACCAATTGTGTTGTGGATTATTTGAATTAAAAGTTTTTTCTTTGCTGCCAGTCTAGATCCTACTTTTTTATTCTGCACTCTGCCTACCTTGACCTAGCCAAAGCCTTTGACACTATTCTCCAAACAGGCATAATAGACAAACACTCCCAGCTAGAGATCAATCTTTATGTTACCAGATGGTAGCTAACTGGCTCACTGATAGAACCCACTCAGTCAAAGTAGGGGAAGCCACCTCTTGTAGTAGACCCATAATGAGAGGTGTACCCCAAGGATCAGTCTTGGGGCCTCTACTGTTTGGGATATACTTTTTTGAGGTGCAAGCCAAAACCAGTGGTCTGTGGCTGACCATGTTTGCAGATCCCTGCAAGCTGGGCACTGACTTAAATTCCCCTAGTGATCTGAACATCTTCCAAGAGGGCCTTACCCCAACTAATGACTGGTGCCAGAAGCATGGCCTCAAACTGAATGCCAAGAAATGCATCATTATCCCCTTTGGGGGAAATGTCATCCCCATTAATTATCACATTAATAACAATGTACTAAGCATGCAATCGGTGGTGAGGGACTTGGGCACCCAGATTGCTAGCAACCTGACTTTTGACGATCACATTGCCTCCGTTGTACAGAAGGCTTTCTACATGGTCCGCCTCATAAATAAGGGCATTTCATCCAGGAACAAGGCGGTCATAACATCCCTGTACTCCTTCCTTATCAGACCCATTATTGAGTACAATGCCCCCTTCAGCATGTACCTTGCCAAGCACATGCAGCAGTTGGAAAGACCACAGAGGTTCCTGACCAGGAAAATCCAGGGTCTCAAACACCTATCCTATACAGGTAGGCTAAAAGCCCTGTCCCTCTACTCAGTCTCATACAGACTGCTCAGAGGTAACCTGTGTCTGGCATACAAGGCCATTTCAGACCCAGCCTTGATGGAGTCGCTGCATGTCCATAAGAAAAACTCCACTCGTGCAACCCCCATGCAAGGCCTTAACCTGGTCTGTGACATTAATAGAACTTGTTGGTGGGATAGATTTGTGTCAGAAATATTCCCCTGTCTGTGGAATAGACTCCCTCTCCATGTCAAGCAGAGTACCTATCTAGCCCTCTTTAAGAGGAATCTGGACGACTGGATGGGAAACAGAAAATACACCCCTGGGATCCCAGCTGTGTCCCTGCTGGACAGGGGAAACAGGTGCTGACTCTGAGGGAATATGGGCAGAATTCTTAACTAGGCTTATATGGGCCTCCGGGCCAATAGCCTAGTATCATCCTATGAACCTATGACCCTACTCTCTTCGTTGTGCATATATCTTGAAAATATTTCTATCCTTGCATTGTAATAAAGAATGAGATTTGCCTCAAGTTCCAGTTATTCAGTTTAAAATCAATGCAATAAAAAACATTCATGAGCCTGTGTCACATTTAAAGAATGCAGACCTTTAAAAATTATAGCTATGTTGGCAGCATGCTGTTTTCCAAGTAGCATACTGTCTCTTGTTAATGGTTTAGTTTTAGATAGCTTATGGTCTTCAGGATATCAGTGAGAAAACAAAGCACACTACTATTTGTGCTGATGTTCAGTGATTAGAATGATCTTTATTTGACTGTGTAATCACAGAAGACTGGAAACTTCTATAATGTAGGAAGAAAACTTTGGGAAAATAATCTGTTTTGTACAACTATCTCTCATTAATATTCAGCACACTTCTTTATATACCGGCCTGTCTGCTGCAAGACCTTAGAGACAACTCTGTCAATCTATAGTAAATAACAATATACTCTGTTTTCTCTTCTGCCCCTGTGTGTGTGTTGCTTGATATAAAACTGTCAGACAAAAACTGATGAAAATGTTCTTGCACATTCGTTTATTTTTCTGCATTTGTAAAAGTCTTTTGAAAGTGGTAGCACCTATTGCTTATCTTTGTATAGAATCTCACAGTATGACAAAACACAAAATGTTATCATTAGAGTAACATTCTGTAAGCAGGGCTGCCATTGTATTCTTTAATTACTATTTTAAATGTGTTATCACAGAAAATAAGTTTCCCTGGAGTAAATGTTACAATTCTTCAGCAAAGATAAGTGACTTGCAATGCAGAGTTTAATGAAGAAGTAACACACATACTCTAAAGCAGTCCAACTTAGTCTGAAGTCTGGTGTCATTATGAATAAGAAAATACCATCTCTTCAAGAAAGAAAAAAATATGTTTAGCATTTTACTTTGAATCTGCATCCATAATTTTATATAAATTAAATATTTCCCATCATAATTGTGACTTTCATTTTCAGTATCTAAATATTAATTGTTGGCGATCCTTTCCAATAACCACACAACTTTTTTATTAGAAATTTTGAATCAATATTTCATGCTGATTAAAACCAGATACCTAAAGAACTTGAATGCATGCTGAACAGTTACTCCATGCCTGAGTCCAGAAGATAGGGGTCTACATTCAACATTCATTGTATGTTGACAAGAACTGCCAGCGCTATAAACTCAATTCAAAAGTAGAATCTGGATTATTATTCTGGATTAATTTTGCTTTTAACATTGCAGAGCTGAGTTATTCAGGAAGCCCCTTGAACTTACTGGGAAGTTTCATCAAAGTGGCAGCTCCACATAAAATTGTGATTAATACTGCAGGCATTAACAAGTAGGAAGCCAGATGGCCTGTAGTACCAAAATTCCATATGCAGGTGGAGTTACATTTCATAATTTAGGAGATGGATGGTGGGGGTAGGGGAGCAAAGGTGTTGAGCAGGCATCAATGGGTACAGTGTGAACCATCTCCAAATTCCTGTGAAGATGGGTCACACTGTCCATCTAGAAAATTATAAATTTAACATCCTACAAGTACTCATGCCTCCCCACCCTCATATCCTTCCTTTGTTGTGGATATGAGGAATGCTTGCTTGATAACCATGCTAGTCATCCCTGCACCAGTCTGTCCTACAGGTTGAGCTCCTGTGCTGGACAGCCTCATGAATGTTCAGCTCCACCTGTACTGCAAACCTGGTACTGCAGGTATGCTCTACGCCTATAGTACTAGGACTGTCTTGCAGGTGGACTTGTGGAACAGGACAGTTTCAAATGGACTGAGTATTCCCCAAAGATGAGGATGATACCTTTCCTGTAGTTCAAAGTGGGAAAGTCACTTCCTGTGTAGTCATAGCAGGATGACACACACCCTTCACTGCACGATTCCAATTATTTTGAAATCCATTCCTGTAAATTTATGAAACATATAATTTTGGTAATTGTCTTATCCTCAAGAAAAAATGCATTTATTCCAGTTAACAGTTCAATTAATCACACTTTTAATAAAGACAATAGCATCTAATCATGTATAATTTCAAAGCAAATCTGTCCCATGTGCTCTTTCAGCACACTTGCCATTAATTATCATTTGAGTTTCATTTATATGTCTGTCTGTAAACGTCTTTACATTCTCTTTTAGGTATGTTTCCCTTTGGTCAGGACTTAGCCTTTTGGACTATTTCTACTCCCAGCCCTTGCCTTTCAGCATAAACCCTTGGACTGCAGCATCAAAGTTGAAAAAGTTTTTGCTGTTTTTGTTTTGTTTTTTGTTGTGATTTTTTTATGTATGTTATCTCAGTTTATTTTTTCTTTTTTTCATCCCCTTGTAACTATTAACCTGGTTGTCTTTATCAGGAATGGACCCCTTGCACATCATCACAACCCCCCCCCCCCCCAAGTCTCATCCTTAGGCCATAGAGTTATTTCTTTTACCAATCAAGTTTTCCTCCAAAGAAACTTCCATTGGACATAGAACATTAAATTAACAGCACATAACCTTAATGCAATAATCAGCATGGCTTATTGTTCTTAAAGTTTATCTGCATTAGGAAATAAAGAAACAGCAGTTAAGTTTATCTGTACACACAGAGAGTTTTTTTTTGAAGGTAGCCACATAGTCCGGTCCAACTATTTTATTATAATTTTTTTGTACTTTAATATCATTTTAAATATACGGATTTCAGTTCATATTTGGTCATTATCTAGGAACTGCCTACCTCCCACGATCCTTTGCACCATTCAAAAACTCATTTCCCACCCTCTTGCCATCTTTTTTCTTTGTTAAAGCCCTCTTCTAGTGGTGAGGTGCAGAGGCCTTCCCAATGATAATAGTCTGTAAATTCTGATCTATGTTTAATATTTTTTTTTTACAGATGCCATGTAGATGAGCATACAGCTTACTAATGTCTTTTATATAGCGACTCAGCCTAGTGGTTCGTTGCTGTTATTATTTGCCTTTTGTTTGCTCACGACTATATGTGCATGGGTTATCTTTACTGATGTCGCGAGCCACCTTCAGAACGCTGTAGCACACTATCTTAATTTAGCTAATTATACTTAATAAGAATGCAGCAGTTGCTGGCCTATCTGTATCTATAGTGTTTCCTACAGCACTCTGCCTGTATGTCATGTTTATTACTTGTATAATACAAGAATAGACTCAGTTGCTACCAGTCTATTGTTGCCGCTCTGTAGCTGAGGTTAGATCTTCTATGTTTAAGTGTATTTTTTCTGGGACGGTTGAATAACAATTTTCTTCTTCATGAATTTGTTTCCCTCAGATAGTTCTTAATTAGAAGGTTTAGACTGACTGGGCCTAATGTATAACATTCACATCCCAGTGCAATTGCCATTCTTTACTAACAGAACCTGTGTTTTTGTTGTAATTTAGAACACGCCCACTAGCCATATTGTTGTTGAAGTCCTATGCTGCTTTAAATCTAGTTTGGTAACTGAATAGTTGGTAACTGACAATATACATGTTAGCCATACTATTTTGAAGTCTTATGCTGCTTTCTCTAGTCCTATAGCTCCTCTCTGGTTTCCTCCTTACCTCTCGGTCCCCTCTCCACTCAATTCCATACCCTGTCCTTGTTAGTTTGTTATGTCATTATGTAGTTATCTAATTAGCTTCACCGTCTCTCTCACTTCTCATTTTCAGGATTAGAAACCCAGATTCCTCGCCTTCAAGGTGTCTCCAATCTGCAACCATCCTTTGAGCACTAAGTGCTGACCTTTCGCCCACTATGAGTATAATCAATTATAATTCACTTGAAACCAAAGTTTTTGCTGTAATTGTTAAAGTATATCATCTCATTTTTTTTTATTTTTTTTTCCATCCTCATGTAAATATTAACCTAGTTGTCTTTATCGGGAACGGACCCCCCTTGCACATCACTGCAATTCCCCCCTACCCAGTCTCATTCTTAGGCCATAGAGTTACTTCTTTTATCAATCAAGAATCCCTCCAAACAAACTTTAATTGGGCATAGCACATTGAAGTAACAGCACATGACCTTAATGCAATAATCGGCATGGCTTACTGTTCTCAAAGTTTAGCTGCATTAGGAAACAGTGAAGGAACTGGCAGGTAAGTGTGCCTGCACTCAGACATCGTTTTGTTTTCTTGAAAGTAGCCAGATATTCCAGTCCAACTATTTCATTTATTTATTTTTTTACTTTAACTTCATTTCAGATATGCGGATTTCTGTAAATATTGGGCGATTATCTACAAACTGTCTACCTCCCATGATCCCTTGGGCCATTCAGAAACTCACCTCCCGCACTCTAGCCATCTTTTTTCTTTGTCATAGTCCTCTTCTGTTGGTGATGTGAGTAGCCCATTCCAATGATAATAGTTTGTAACGCCTGATCTATGTTTAATATTTTTGGTAAGATTGTTTTGTAATTCCTTAGCGGCATTTGACTACTCATGCAATCTCATTCTAGATTGCAGAATACTGCAAATTCAGGCATAAGCATTTTTATTATAAACCAGATTCTGTTATTGTGTATGTAGTTTTGCCTTCTTAGTAGTAGTTTTCAGTTTATTCAGTCAGTATGCTACAGTGCGTAAGTTAGGTTTTCATAGTATG